>NC_057807.1:128643922-128943922 GCF_018294505.1 Triticum aestivum | reverse complement strand
GACACACATGTGACAAGCTTCGTCTTGACCTTTAATGCATCTACCAATAAAGAGAGCAAAATAATGTATAGCAGGAAAATGAATGCTCCCTATGGTAGCTTGTGCTATGTCCCTAGATTCTCCCACGGTAATACTAGCAAGAAAATCTCTAAATTCAGATTTGCGAGGATCATTAATATTACCCCACTGTGGGAGTTTGCAAGCAGTTGTGAAATCCTCTAAATCCATGGTATAAGATGTATCATAAATATCAAACATGACACTAGGAGAATTACGCGCATAGATATATTGGAACCTCCTCACAAAGGAATCATTCAATTGATAGTACTGGGGACACTTATCTTGTAAGAAGTCCTCCAGCTCGGCATTATGCACATACGCGTCAAATTCCTCCTTGAAGCCAGCTTCGACCATAAAATCATCGGATGGCCACTCACAAGCCCGTACATTTGCGTCCCTCGGCAATTCAACATCTTGCTCACGTATAGCAATCCTTGGCCCTTTCTTTGCCGAGGAACCACCTTGGTACATTCTTCTAAGCATAATTCTTTTTCTGAAAATTTCTGAAATTTTAGTAACTTCAAAAAAAGTGAGCAAAACTAAACAAGATTGATAGCAACTACTCCTACAAGTTCCTAGAGCCTATATCATGCATTGAAATTGGTTGGGACCTCAAAAATTTAACATGCAAGCTCAAGAACATGGTCATCTATGCAGCAAAAATTTGCAATGAATAAAGCACTAGAACAAAAACTAATTGGACCAATGGAGGAGTCACATACCAAGCAACAATCTCCCAAAGCAGTTTTGTGAATGGAGCTTTGAGCTAAGAGATTGAAAATCGCAGCAAAACGTGCTAGAACTCGTGCTTGAGCTGGACGGGGAATTTTTTGGGTAGAAGATGAAGTGTGTGGGTGCTGGCATAAGTGGAGGGGGGCCACCAGGGGCCCACGAGACAGGGGGCGCACCCTCCACTCTTGTGGCCTGGTGCTTGCCCCTCCTGCAGTGTTTTCAGTGCCTAAAATCCTCAAATATTCCAGAAAAAATCATACTAAATTTGCAGGGCATTTGGAGCACTTTTATTTTTGGACTATTTTTTATTGCACGGATAAATCAGAAAATGGTCAGTTAATACTATTTTTGCTATATTTATTCTAAATAACATAAAGTAAAAGGAGGGTACAGAAGGTTGTGCCTTCTAGTTTCATCCATGTCATGATCATCAAAATGAATCCACTAACAAGGTTGATCAAGTCTTGTTAACAAACTCATTCCGGGTAACACGGAACCGGAGAAATTTTGAATAACACTAAGTTACCTCAACGGGGATATGAAAATCCCCAACAATAAGAATATCATACTTTTTCTTGACAGTAGGTAGAGGAAATTCAAAACCTCCAAATATGATAGTTGGAACTTTTTCAATAGAATTGATGCTATGAACTTGAGATTGTTTCCTCGGAAAGTGTACCGTATGCTCATTACCATTAACATGAAAAGTGACATTGCCTTTGTTGCAATCAATAACAGCCCCTGCAGTATTAAGAAAAGGTCTACCAAGGATAATAGACATACTATCGTCCTCAGGAATATCAAGAATAACAAAGTCTGTTAAGATAGTGACATTTGCAACCACAACAGGCACATCCTCACAAATGCCGACAGGTATAGCAGTCGATTTATCAGCCATTTGCAAAGATATTTCAGTAGGTGTCAACTTATTCAATTCAAGTCTACGATATAAAGAGAGAGGCATAACACTAACACCGGCTCCAAGATCACATAAAGCAGTTCTAACATAATTTCCTTTAATGGAGCATGGTATAGTTGGTACCCCCGGATCTCCAAGTTTCTTTGCTATTCCACCATTAAAAGTGTAATTAGCAAGCATGGTGGAAATTTCAGCTTCTGGTATCTTTCTTTTATTTGTAATGATATCCTTCATATACTTAGCATAAGGATTTACTTCCAGCATATCAGTTAAGCGCATACGTAAGAAAATAGGTCTAATCATTTCAGCAAAGCGCTCAAAATCCTCATCATCCTTTGACTTGGATTGTTTAGGAGGAAAGGGCATGGGTTTCTGAACCCATGGTTCTCTTTCTTTACTGTGCTTCCTAGCAACAAAATCTCTCTTATCATAACGTTGATTCTTTGATTGTGGGTTATCAAGATCAACAGCAGGTTCAATCTCTACGTCATTGTTTTTGCTAGGTTGAGCATCAACATGAACATTATCATTAACATTATCACTAGGTTCATGTTCATCACCTGATTGAGTTTCAGCATCATAAATAGAAATATCATTGGGATTCTTAGGTGTGTCGACAGTAGGTTCACTAGAAGCATGCAAGGTCCTATCGTTTTTCTTCTTCTTCTTTTTAGAAGAATTAGGTGCCTCTAAATTATTTCTCTAAGAATCTTGCTCGATTCTCTTAGGGTGGCCTTAGAAAACAGCAAAGTCATTTTACCAGTTCTAGTAGCCACTCTAACAGCAAAGTCATTTTTATTATTTAATTCATCAAGCAAATCATTTTGAGCTTTAAGTACTTGCTCAACTTGAGTAGCAACCATAGAAGCATATTTGCTAATGAGGTTGAGTTCATCTTTAACTCTAGCCAGATTATCACTTACACGTCCTATCTCGAAAGCATTATTCTTTAACTCTCTACCAACATAAGCATTAAAACTTTCTTGTCTAGCCATAAAGTCATCAAATTCATCTAAGCATGGGCTATGAAATTTAGTAGAGGAAATTTCAACTTTATCATATCTATAGAGAGAATTTACCTTTGCTACCTGTGTCGGGTTATCGACACAATGTGGTTCTTCATCAGGCGGTATACTAAGACCATGTATTTCGTCAATAGGAGGTAAATTCTTAACATCTTCAGCTTTAACCGCCTCTGTGTAACCCTTAGGACAGGAACAATCATAATCATCATAGGCTAGCTTCTAGGGTTTAGCCTCTACGATTTCGTGGTAGATCTACTCTTGTAATACGCATATCATCAAGATCAATCAAGTAGGAAGTAGGGTATTACCTCCATCGAGAGGGCCTGAACCTGGGTAAAACATCGTGTCCCCTGCCACCTGTTACCATTAGCCTTAGACGCATAGTTCGGGACCCCCTACCCGAGATCCGCCGGTTTTGACACCAACATCACCTATCTTAGTAAGTTCCCCAGGAGTGGAGTACATGGCTACTAGGGGATGCTATCAGTTTCCAGTAACCATAGGTAGATATGTTTTGCCAACCGACCTGATTGTTCTGGAGTCACAAGGATTGGATGTAATACTAGGCATGGATTGGCTATCCAAGTTTGAGGGAAGAATCGACTGCGCCTGTAAATCAATTCTTCTCACCACCCCGGAAGGAAAGAGGATCAAGTATGTATCCAAGAATGCGCCGAGGAGGACTCAGGTGAATTCCTTATCAGGAGTTGTTCAGGAGGAAGTACCAGTGGTGAAGTATTATCCCGACGTATTTCTGGAGGAGTTACCAGGCATGCCACTAGATCGAGACATTGAGTTTTTGATTGAGTTATTGCTAGGCATCGGACCAATATCAAAGAGACCGTATCGGATGCCCACAAAGGATCTGGAAGAAATTAAGAAGCAGATAAAGGAGTTACTGGAGAAAGGTTACATTCGACCAAGTTCATCACCTTGGGGAGCCCCAGTGCTTCTAGTGGAGAAGAAGGATGGATCTTTGAGGATGGTTGTTGATTATCGTGCGCTGAACGAGGTGACGATCAAGAACAAATACCCTCTGCCGATGATCAATGATTTGTTTGACCAGTTGCAAGGAGCTAAAGTATTCTCCAAGATCAATCTTCGATCAGGTTATCACCAGTTGAAGATTCAAGAGCAGGATATACCTAAGACAGCTTTTACCACGAGGTATGGGCTATATGAGTATACAGTTATGTAATTTGGTTTGACTAATGCCCCTGCCTATTTCATGAGTATGATGAACAAGGTGTTCATGGAGTTTTTGGATAAGTTCGTCGTGGTGTTCATTGATGACATTTTGGTCTACTCGAAGAATGAAGAGGAACATAAGGAGCATTTGCGTTTGGTTCTTCAAAAGCTCAGAGAACACTAGTTGTATGCCAAGTTAAGTAAATGCGAGTTTTGGTTGAAGGAAGTCGGATTTCTCGGACATGTTATATCCGGTGAAGGAATAGCAGTAGACCCTACCAAGGTTGCTTGTCACTAAATGGTTGGCACGCACCTTAATGGGAGAGATCAGAAGTTTTCTTGGACTCGCAGGTTATTACAGGAGATTTATTGAGAATTTCTCCAAGATTGCAAAGCCCATGACGGAGTTATTGAAGAAGGGCACCAAGTTTAAATGGACTGAGGATTGTGAGGTCAGTTTTCAGGAGTTGAAGAAATGTTTGGTTACAGCCCCAGTGCCGATTCTCCCAGACCAACGCAAAGATTTCCAAGTGTATTGCGACGCATCACGTCGAGGACTTGGAGGTGTGCTTATGCAGGAAGGAAGAGTTGTTTCATATGCCTCACGACAGCTTCGACCCATGAGTTGAATTATGCTATGCATGATTTGGAGTTAGCAGCCGTAGTGCATGCACTCAAGACATGGAGATACTTTCTCATCGGAAATCGTTGTGATGTATACACGGATCATAAGAGTTTGAAATACATCTTCACACAGAAATAGTTGAACCTCAGGCAAAGGAGATGGTTGGAGTTCATAAAGGATTATGATATGAGATTGCTCTATCATCCTAGAAAGGCAAATGTCGTAGCAGATGCATTGAGCCGCAAGAGTTATGTTAACACGCTCATCACCGGAGGATTACCGAAAGAGTTAGCAGACGACCTTTAAGAGCTATGCTTGGAGATAGTTCCGAGAGGTTATGTTGCAGCATTGGAAATTCAGTCCACTTTGTTGGGCAAGATCAGGGAAGCCCAGTAGACGGACAAGGAGGTTGCTGAGATAAAGGAAAGGATGAGTAAAGGAAAGGCTAAAGGATTTCATGAGGATGAGCACGACACCTTATGGTTCGAGGATCGTACCTATGTGCCTAATGACCCTGAGATCAGGAAGTTGATTCTTCAGGAGGCTCATGATTCGCCTTACTCAATTCACCCAGGCAACACTAAGATGTATCTGTATTTGAGGGAAATTTTCTGGTGGACAGAAATGAAGAAGGATATTGCCGAGTATGTAGCAGTATGTGATGTATGTTAGAGAGTAAAGGCAGATCATCAGAAGCTAGTAGGATTGCTACAGCCATTGCCGATACCCGAATGGAAGTGGGATAAACTTGGCATGGATTTTATCACTAGATTACCCAGGACTCATTCATGCTATGACTCTATCTGGGTTGTAGTTGATCGTTTGACGAAAGTAGCCCATTTCATCCCGATGAAGACAACTTATACGAGTGCTAAGATGGCGAAGATATACATGACCAGGATCGTATGTCTGCATGGAGTTCCGAGGACCATTGTATCAGATAGAGGAACACAGTTTACTTCAAAGTTTTGGAATCAGTTGCATGAAACTTTTGGTACGAGGCTAGAGTTCAGTACAGCCTTTCATCCACAGACAGATGGACAGACCAAAAGAGTCAATCAGATTCTGGAGGACATGCTGAGAGCTTGTGCACTAGATTATGGATCTAGTTGGGATGACAATTTGCCCTATGCAGAGTTCTCCTATAACAACAGCTATCAAGCCAGTTTGAAGATGGCCGCTTTTGAAGCTTTGTACGGAAGGAGGTGCAGGATACCGTTATCGTGGGATGAAGTTGGAGATCGACAGTTTTTTGGACCAGACTTAGTCAAAGACTCTGAAAAGAAGGTTAAGTTGATTCGAGACAGACTCAAGGTAGCCCAGTCAAGGCAGAAGAGTTATGCAGATACTAAACGCAAGGATATAGTCGACGAAGTTGGAGACATAACATATCTTTGTGTGTCCCCACTCCGAGGGGTTAAACGTTTTGGAGTCAAGGGAAAACTAGCACCATGTTTTGTGGGACCCTATAGAGTTTTGGAACGCATGGGAGAAGTTGCGTACAAGTTGGAATTGCCCGAAGGATTGTCAGGAGTTCATGATGTGTTCCATGTTTCCCAGTTGAAGAAGTGCCACACAGAGATGGCCGGCATTCCTCTGAGAGATACAGTGCCACTGGAAGCAATTCAGTTGGATAGTGATCTGACCTATGAAGAGAAGCTAGTCAAGATTCTCGAGTTTTCCAATCGAGTTACTCGCAACAAGGTTATCAAGTTTTGCAAAGTTCAGTGGAGCCACCATACCGAGGAGGAAGCCACCTGGGAGCGAGAAGAAGATCTTCGCAAGGACCGCCCAAACCTTTTTGCTGACCAACCCAAATCTCGAGGGCGAGATTCATCTTATGGGGGGGTAGGTTTGTAACATCCCAATTTTCAATTTGGATGTTATACATAGATCATCAAATTCATATCATATTTCATTTTGCATTTTGGTTGTGATCCTAGAAATCTTAAGCAATTCAAGGACCCAAGGAGAGAGTTGGAGGTTTCACAAATTTCATCTCTGAATTTATTTCAAATGTGAAACAAGGATCAATTTGATTTTAATAATTTTCTTTCAAATTATTTCTAAAAATAAAAATAAATGAGAGAATATAATATGACTTCTTCAACCTAAGAGAAATATTGGAGAAAGAATTTTAAAATCAAATTATTATTTTATTGGTATTTTATTTGCTATTTTATTGGAATTAGAAAAAAAATTGCATTTTAGTCCAGAAAAATGTTCATCTTGTCCTAAATATTAGGTTTGGACGGTGAAAATCGTTTCTGGAATTTTTAGATTTTTTTTATATTTATTTAGGATTTTTCTCTGCGGTGAAATTATTTTAAAAAAAGTTTTCCGAGCGAACTGGCTCGAAGCCCATCAGGCCGAGCGCCGCCTTCCCCGCCGCGTCGCCGTAGTTGCGCCAGACTCCTCGGAGTCTGTGCCGCCGCCGCCGGCCAACTTGTACTCCAAGTCGGAGCCGAGCCCCCCCCCCCCCGAGGCCTTTATAACCACGCGCCGCCGCCGCCTCCCCTCATTGCTTTACCTCGCCCCGCCTCCAGCGCCCGCCGCCGCCGTCCCGAGTGCCGCCACGGCGCCGCAGCCCGCCCCGCGCCGCTAGCTGTTGCCACCGCCGCGCACGCCACGCCGCACCTCGCACCGCCGCCCCGCGCCGCCGCAGGAGCCGCCGCAGTCGATGCTGCCGCCGTCGATTCGATCTCGCCGGAGTCTCCGCCGGTCTTTTTTCTGATTAACCGGTAAGAACCGGCCGGTTCGAACGGTTTTAGTTTTCGTTTTTAGGGTTAGATCGGTTTTCGTTTTATTTTTAGTTATTTAGTAAACATTCGCCTGTTCATTCGTTTTAACGAACAAGTTCGCTCGTTTCGTTCTGTTAACGAACACTCGCACGGTAGATTTTTTTTCTAGTTTTATTTTGGCCAGGGACCTATCCGCGAATAGTTTTATCGTGATTTAGCCCCTGATCTTAAAACTAGCGTAACCTTTTGCTCGTTTGTCCAAATTAGATGAACCAGCGCCTAAATCTTCATAACGATCTGTTCTTTCTAGTTAACCAACTTGAACATGACTTTGGCACTATAAAATTTGACTTTAGTTCAGATTAGTAAACGATATTGTTTCGTTCGTATCTTGAGTTTTGTTTCTCCGTTTGAGTTGTTTCTTTTTGCAAATAGTAGCTAATAACATGTACCTACTATTAAGATCTAATCCACACATTAATAATGCTGTTAGGTTTTGTTTTCTATTTAGTTTAGCCATTTGTTTGTTTCGTGTTTGATTTGGATCTTTTCTCGTTATTTCGTTGAGTGATTGCTTATGTATGCTACTGTTGGTCTACGCTAGATTACCCGGAGTGTGAAGCCTGTTACTACGAATCCCTAGAGTTTGCAGATCGTCATCAAGGCAAGTTAAACTTTGATCATACTCTTCTATACCCAGTTTTTACTATGCATTAGTATTGCTCCTCAAATATTTGCATGAGTAGGATTGGGAACATGTGGTTTGGTTGTAGTACTTGAGGTAGGAACCTAATACCTTTTGATCACCCCGGGAATATACGTTATGCTTTATTATTGCTTAGCCATGCTCGTAGACGGGGATTGGATCATGATTCACATGGAAGTTTTGAGAGGTATTAATCTTGGATAACATTAAGGTGGCAACTTTAATACACATCTAGGTGGATTGGTTGGGGCACCTGGGGAACCCAGTGTTGTCCATTAAGGGAAATCCCGGGGTATCCATGTGATTTTTCCTCGGTTCGCCACCCAGGCTCAAAGGGATCATATGATATTTCATGACTAGAAACTTCCGTGTGCAGGCACAAGCCATTATGGGCTCTGGCATAGTTGGGTAAGTTGTATGAGCTCTCGAAGAGACGGACTAGAAGATGTAGAGGGAAAGTAGGTGTACCGGTCTGCCCAGAGTAGAGAGTTAGTGCTTCAGAATGACTATGTCTCGATCTTCCAATCATGGATGCGGTCGACTCTTGTGGGGAAAAGTGCGCAACCACTATAGAGTGTATAAAACTAATCATGGTTAGCCGTGTCCCCGATTATGGACATCTTGAGTATCTGGAATTGCATATTATTGTTGATCTCATCACTCTTTAATTAATTGAATTAGGTTTAATGATGATATTGTTTAATTGGGATTTGAGTCGGGGGAACCTTCTCAAATATTTGGAACAACTTGGGAGTAGTTAAATAAATTTATTCCTTTGTTGTTGGGAAAAACTAGCTTTATGCAAAAATAATAAACTTAGAGCCTCCACTAGCCAAATATTGCATGTAGATATAGTGTTTGCATTCATTGCTTTACAGTGTAACTTTGCCAGCATATTCAATGTGCTGACTTACACGGCTGCAACGTCTCATATTGCAGACTACTCAGACGACGAATAAGGTGCGATAGGTCGTTGTCTTGCACTCAGCTATGCCGTTGGAATTGATGGACTCATTTACCTTCGAAGCTTCCGCAATTATTTAGTTTAGATGGCCTTCAGCCATGATATGATCATACTCTTTATGAGGACTTGATGTAATAAGTGTGTGATTGAAACTCTGTTATAATTCCTTGAGTACTGTATGTGTCAGCATTACCGGTCTAGGGATGACACTGATGCACAGAGACTTCGGCCCATTGGGATCGTGGTCGCTACACCATGCTAGATGTGTTATTATTACAATGAGTGTTTATTCACTTGTCATTGCACGAGAGTACGGAAAAGGTATTAGGGATGCCGAGCCCTAAAATGAAAAATAAATTTACTTTATGTTGTCAAATAATAAATTCCTTGGGAAGTGTTGGTATGGAGGGCACCCGTGGATACGGTTAGCCATGGAAAGTGAAAGTATGGTGGAAAAAGGAATAAACTTTATTTTCTGTTTGGGACCGCCTATGATGTAACTAGCATGGAAAGTGTTGGGAACTCTAAGTCGTTTTCGTTGGTGGGAAAAGTATGCTTCCCAAAATATGTTTTATCTCTGAATTTTCGCTTTGAGCTCTGGCACCTCTACAAATCCCTACTTCCCTCTACCAAGGGCCTTTCTTTTACTTATGCAATTTTTATTTTGAATTTGAGTCTCCACCTTCTCTTATGAAGCACCAACTAAGGGGCACTATGATTTTATTTGAGCATTGGGTGTAGCTAATATTCGAGTGTGTTTCATGAATGGATCAATGATGGAGCATAATGGGCTATAGGGATAACTTGCTTTAGTGTTGATATTTTGAAAGACATGGTTGCTTGTTGGTATGCTTGAGTATTAAAATCTTCATGTCAAAACTAGACTATTGCTTTGAACCATATAAAAGTCCAAATATCCATGCTATAAAGAAAAAATTATGTGATGAACATGTTAGGCAACATTCCACATCAAGAATTCTATTTTCATCATTTACCTACTCGAGGACGAGCATGAATTAAGCTTGGGGATGTTGATACGTCTCCAACGTATCTGTAACTTTTGATTGTTCCATGCTGTTATATTATCATTCTTGGATGTTTTACAATCATTTTATATCATTGTTTGGTACTAACCTATTGACATAGTGCCCAATGCCAGTTGTTGTTTTCTGCTTGTTTTTTACGTCGCAGGAAATCAATACCAAACAGAGTCCAAATGCAGCAAAACTTTTTGTGGATTTTTCTGGACCAGAAGACACCATATGGGCCAAGAAAGTACCTGAGGGGAGCACCAAGCGGAGGACAACCCACCAGGGCGTGCCTGGGGCCCAGGCGCGCCTAGGTGGGTTCTGCCCACCTCTGTGGCCTCCTGCACCGCCTCTTTTCTCTATAAATACCCAATATTCCAGAAACCCTGGGGGATTCGACGAAAATCAATTCCAGCCGCTGCAAGTTCCAGAAACACCAGATCCAATCTAGACACCATCGCGGAGGGGTTCATCATGCCCATTAGTGCCTCTCCGATGATGCGTGAGTAGTTCTTTGTAGACCTATGGGTCAGTAGTTAGTAGCTAGATGGCTTCCTCTCTCTCTCTCTCTCTCTCTCTTGATTTTCAATACAATGGTCTCTTGGAGATCCATATGGTGTAAGTCTTTTTGCGATGTGTTTGTTGGGATCCGATAAACTTTGAGTTTATGATCAGATCTATGTTTTTATCCATGAAAGTTATTTGAGTCTTCTTTGATCTCTTATATGCATGATTTATTATAGCCTCGTATTTCTTCTCCGATATTTAGGTTTTGTTTGGCCAAGTTGATCTATTTATCTTGCAATGGGAAGAGGTGCTTTTTGTGATGGGTTCGATCTTACGGTGCTTGATCCCAGTGACAGAAGGGGAAACGACACATATGTATCGTTGCTATTAAGGATAACAAGATGGGGTGTATTTCTACATAAATAGATCTTGTCTACATCATGCCATCGTTCTTATTGCATTACTCTATTTTCCCATGAACTTAATACACTAGATCCATGCTGGATAGCGATCGATTTTTGTGGAGTAATAGTAGTAGATGGAGGCAGGAGTCGATCTCCATAGCCCATTAATATGCCTAGTTGATGTGAGACTATCTCCTTCTTTTTTTCTTCTCCACAACCACCATATTCTATTCCACCTATAATGCTATATCCATGGCTACGCTCATGTATTGCGTGAAAGTTGAAAAAGTTGGAGAACAACAAAACTATGAAACAATTTCTTGGCTTGTCATCGGGGTTGTGCATGATTTAATACTTTGTGTGATGAAGATGGAGCATAGCCAGACTATATGATTTTGTAGGGATAACTTTCTTTGGCCATGTTATTTTGGGAAGACACAATTGCTTTCTTAATATGCTTGAAGTATTATTGTTTTTATGTCAATATTAAACTTTTGTTTTGAATCTTATGGATCTGAATATTCATTCCACAATAAAGAAAATTACATGGATAAATATGTTAGGTAGCATTCCACAACAAAAATTCCGCTTTTATCATTTACCTACTCGAGGAAGAGCAGGAATTAAGCTTGGGGATGCTTGATATGTCTGCAACATAACTATAAATTTTAATTGTTCCATGCTATTATATTATCTATTTTGGATGTTTTTATATGCATTAATATGCTATTTTATACTATTTTTGGGACTAACTTATTAACCTAGAGCCTAGTGTCAGTTTATGTTTTTCCTTGTTTTTGTGGTTTTCCGAAAAGGAATATCAAACGGAGTCCAAAGGAAATAAAACTTTCGTGATGATTTTTCTTGGACTAGAAGACATCCACGGGACTTGAGATGAAGTCGGAAGATTCCCGAGGGCTCCACAAGCCCTTAGGGCACGCCCTAGGGGGGGCACCCCCTGGCTTGTGGTCCTCCCGGCAGTCGACCGACCTCCCTCTTGACTCTATAAATTCACAAATATTCCCCCAACATCATAGGCATCAACGAAAATACTTTTTCGCCGCCGCAACCTTCTGTCCCCATGAGATCCCATCTTGGGGCCTTTTCTGGCACCCTGCTGGAGGGGGATCCGTTCACGGAGGGCATCTACATCAACTCTATTGCCCTTCCGATGAAGCGTGAGTATTTTACCACGGACCTAAGGGTCCATAGCTAGTAGCTAGATGGCTTCTTCTCTCTCTATGATTCTCAATACCATGTTCTCCTCGATGTTCTTGGAGATCTATCTGATGTAATATTCTTTTGCGGTGTGTTTGTCGAGATCCGATGAATTGTGGATTTATGATCAATTTATCTATGAATATTATTTGAATGTTCTCTGAATTCTTATATGCATGATTTGATATATTTGTATTTCTCTTCGAATTATCGGTTTGGTTTGGCCAACTAGATTGGTTGTTCTTGCAATGGGAGAGGTGCTTAGTTTTGGGTTCAATCTTGTGGTGTCCTCACCCAGTGACAAAGTAGGGGTAGCGAGGCACGTACTGGATTGTTGCCATCAAGGGTAAAAAGATGGGGTTTTCATCATATTGCTTGAGTTTATCCCTCACATCATGTCATCTTACTTAAGGCGTTACTCCGTTCTTATGAACTTAATACTCTAGATGCATGCTGGATAGCAGTCGATGTGTTGAGTAATAGCAGTAGATGCAGAATCGTTGCAGTCTACTTGACACGGACATGATGCCTATATTCATAATCATTGCCTTGGATATCGTCATGACTTTGCGCTTTTCTATCAATTGCTCTACAGTAATTTGTTCACCCACCGTATTATTTGCCTTCAAGACAGAAGCCTCTAGTGAAACCTACAGCCCCCGGGTCTATTTTCTATCATATATTTTCAGGTCTATAAACAAAAAAACCCAAAAATACCTCGCTGTAGTTTATTTACTTTTATTTTGTTTTACATTTTAGTAATCTTTTATATTATCTTTATCAAATCTCACCTTTGCAAGTGACCATGAAGGGATTGACAACCCCTTTCTCGTGTTGGGTGCAAGTGTTTGATTGTTTGTGCAGGTGCATAGATTGGAGACTTGCATGTATCTCCTACTGGATTGATACCTTGGTTCTTAACTGGGGGAAATACTTATCTCTACTTCGCTGCATCACCCTTTCCTCTTCAAGGGAAAAACCAACGCAAGCTCAAGAAGTAGAAGTGCCAACCTCTAGTATATATAGGTTGGAGGGGGGAGGGGGCTCCACACAAGGGGAGGACTCCTCCCTCCTTGTTCTGGCACTAGGGGAACCAGGAGTCCTCCCCTTTGTCCAGTTTGGCCTCCAAGAAGGCAAAAGGGGGCGCCTCCCCTATTAGGCCCTTGTGGCCCAATTCCCGTTCCACCACTTGGCCTTTTATGGCCCACTGATATTTAATTAAATATAAAATCCTCCTAATTATTGGTAGAGCCTTTCATTATTAATTTAACATCACTGGAAATATTTCCCACCTATAAATTATTTATCGGTAATACCTGGTATTGCCCGATAAACTCTAAAACCCTTCCGGTGACCTCGAAACGCTTCTAGTTCATCTAGAACTATTTCAAATATTAGTGAAGCTATTTCACAAATATTTTCTCATTACTCCATCCTAATAACTCAGCAGATCATGATTACCTTAAGCTTGTGACCCTGTAGATTCGGTAAAACATAGACATGAACAAAACCCTTTTGTTCAATGACCGGTAGCGGAACTGTGGACATCCATATCGATCCCAATGGGTACACAAATGACATTCGAGTCAACCTATGATTATCATGTGATATTCCCTTTGCTTCATGATACTTTACAGAACTCGAGGTGAGATATATCAGTATCCTCTTGAGTCAAACGCATGCTCACTATACCGGTCTCCTTGTTACTGGTTTTGTTCTTCTTTCTCATTGACATGTTCTGGCATCCCTGTGACATACTCACCTCTGTCTGCCAGACGATGGTAGATGTCGTCACACCGAGAGGGCCCTAATAATATCTCTCCATCATCGAAGGAGCAAATTCCACTCTTGAGCTATTGCTACATCTTGAGCTTGAATTAGTTTTTCCCTTGAAGAGGAAAGGGTGATGCAGCAAAGTAGAGATAAGTATTTCCCTTAGTTTGAGAACCAAGGTATCAATCCAGTAGGAGACAATGCACAAATCACTAAATACCTGCACAAACAATCAAACAAACTTGAACCCAATGCGATAAAGGGTTTGTCAATCCCTTCACGGTTACTTGCAAAAGTTAGACCTGATAGAGATAGATAAACAATAAAGTAAATATTTTTGGTATTTTGGGTTTACAGATCGAAAAGTAAAATATTGCAAGAATAGTAGATCGAAAACTAAAATTATAGATCGGAAACTTGTATGATGGAAAAGAGAACCTATATGATGGGAAAGAGACCCCGGGGCCATAGGTTTCACTAGAGGCTTCTCTCAAGATAGAAAATAATACAGTGGGTGAACAAATTATTGTCGAGCAATTGATAGAAAAGCGCAAAGTTATGATGATATCTAAGGCAATGATCATGAATATAGGCATCACGTCCATGTCAAGTAGACCAAAATGATTCTGCATCTACTACTATTACGCCACACATCGACCGCTATCCAGTATGCATCTAGAGTATTAAGTTCATAAATAATGGAGTAATGCATTAAGTAAGATGACATGATGTAGAGGAATTAAATCAAGCAATATGATGAAAACCCCATCTTTTTATCCTCGATGGCAACAATACAATATGTGCCTTGCTGCCCCTACTGTCACTAGGAAAGGACAACACAAGATTGAACCCAAAGCTAAGCCATTCTCCTATTGCAAGAAGAAGCAATCTAGTTGGCCAAACCAAACCGATAATTTGAAGAGACTTGCAAAGACATCAAATCATGCATATAAGAATTCAGAGAAGATACAAATAATATTCATAGATAAGCGGATCATAAATCCACAATTCATCGGATCTCGGCAAACACACCGCAAAAAAGTATTACATCTAATAGATCTCCAAGAACATCGAGGAGAACATGGTATTGAGAATCAAAGAGAGAGACGAAGCCATCTAGCTACTAGCTATGGACCCGTAGGTCTGTGGTAAACTACTCACGCTTCATGAGAAGGGAAATGGTGTTCATGTATAAGCCCTCCGTGATCGAATCCCCCTCCGGTAGGACGCCGGAAAAGGTCCCTAGATGGGATCTCACGGGTACAAAAGGTTGCGCGATGGAAAAGTGTTTTCGTGGATGCCCCTATTGGTTTGGGGGTATATGGGAATATATAGGTGGAAGAATTAGGTCAGGAGACCCACGAGGGGCCCACAAGACAGGGGCGCGCCCTCCACCCTTGTGGCCGCCGCATGGCTCATCCGACTTCATCTCCAAGTCTCTTGATTTGCTTCTGGTCCAAGAAAGATCATCAAAAGTTTTATTCTGTTTGGCATTCCTTTTCTGCGAAACTCTAAAACAGGGAAAAAATAGGAACTGGCACTGGGCTCTAGGTTAATAGGTTAGTCCCAAAAATAATATAAAATAGCATAATAATGCATATAAAACATCCAAAACAGATAATATAATAGCATGGAACAATCAAAAATTATAGATACGTTGGAGACGTATCAGCTATATAGTCCCTTGTCAAACTTTCCGATGAACTTGTAAGTTATCCTTATGATTGCCGTGTTACAGATGATGTTTGAGCAACCCCAAAGTTAGTAAGAAGTTATTATGATACTCTCATGGTCTAAGGAACTATCTCACACGTTAACAATCCATGTTATAACAATTGACTTTAGATGATATTATCTCAAAGTATAACAAAAAAGTTTGGGTCGATTCAGTATGATTATTCTTCTAATGTCATACTCCCAACAAGTTTGGTTATTCTACGGTATAACTGCTATGATCTTGGAATATGCTATTCAGCCATGTCATGGGGACCTACTGACGAGCACGTCGTGGAGGGGACGAGGGAGGAGGATGATAGCCCACAAGGGTAGAGTATTCAACCCAAATTTATTGATTCGACACAAGGGAGCCAAAGAATATTCTCAAGTATTAGTAGCTGAGTTGTCAATTCAACGACACCTGAAAGACTTAATATCTGCAGCAAAGTATTTAGTAGCAAAGTAGTACGGAAGTAATGTAACGGTGGCAAAAGTGACAGTAGCAGTTTTGTAGTGATTGTAACAGTAGAACCAGAAAAGTAACTTAACAAAGATCAATATGTGAAAAGCTCATAGGAAATGGATCGGTGATGGATGATTATATTGGATGGCATTCATCATGCATCAGTTATAACCTAGGGTGACACAGAACTAGCTCCAATTCATCAATATAGTGTAGGCATGTATTCCGTATATAGTCATGCATGCTTATGGAAAAGAACTTCCATGACATCTTTTGTCCTACACTCCCATGGCAGCTGGGTCCTAATGGAAACTAAGGGACATAAAGGCCTCCTTTTAATAGAGAACTAGAACAAAGCATTAGAACTTAGTGAATACATGAACTCCTCAAACTATGGTAATCACCGGAAAGAATCCCAATTATTGTCTTGGGGTATGCGGGTCATAACTCGTAATAGGTGTCTACAACTTGCAAGATCGGATCAAGAACACAAATATATTCATGAAAACATAAAGAGTTCAGATCTGAAATCATGGCACTTGGGCCCTAGTGACAAGCATTAAGCATAGCAAAGTCATAGCAACATCAATCTCAGAACATAGTGGATACTAGGGATCAAACCCTAACAAAACTAACTCGATTACATGATAAATCTCATCCAACCCATCACCATCCAGCAAGCCTATGATGGAATTACTCACGCACGACAGTGAGCATCGTGAAATTGGTGATGGAGGAAGGTTGGTGATGACGATGGCGGTGAATCCCCCTCTCCAGAGCCCCGAACAGACTCCAGATCAGCCCTTCCGATGAAGAACAGGAGGCGGTGGCGGCTCCGTATCATAAAACGCGATGAATTCTTCTCTCTAATTTTTTCTCCGCAAATAGGGTTATACAGAGTTGGAGTTGAGGTGGGAGGAGGTCCAGGGGGCCCACAAGCCACCAGGGTGCGCCCCCAGGCTTGTGGCCAATAGGTGGACCCCCTCTGGTTGATTCTTTCGCCAATATTTTTCATTAATTCCAAAACTATTCTCCGTAAATTTTTAGGTCAATACGAGAACTTTTATTTTTGCACAAAAATAACACCAGAAAACAGCATCAATCCAGGTTAGTTCCATTCAACTCATGCAAATTAGAGTCCAAAACAAGGGCAAAAGAGTTTGGAAAAGTAGATATGATGGAGAGGTATCAGAGGACAGCGCGATGCCCGTCCATGCAGATGAAAGGAGGCCTCGCACCCCAACCGTCATGGCTGAGAGGAGATCCCCGCCGCTGCCAGCACCAAAAGGGCTTTACCCATCAACTCTTGTTGGTGGTAGTGAGGGAAGTGGCGGTGGCAATGGAACCCTAGGCGTCGGCAGCGGTGTGCTCTCGGGTCGATGATACGTCCCCGCCGTATCTACTTTTCCTAACACTTTTGCTCTTGTTTTGGACTCTAATTTGTATGATTTGAATGAAACTAACCCAGACTGACCTTGTTTTTAGCAAAACTACCATGGAGTTGTTTTTGTGCAGAAATAAAAGTTCTTGGATTTGGATGAAACTTTTTGGACAATTATTTCAGAATAAATAGAAAATACTAGAACCAAGAACCATCGGAGGGGGTGCCCTGGCTGGCCACGATACACCAGGGCATGCTAACCCCTCCAGGCGCTCCCTAGTGGGTTGTGGGGCCCTCAGGGCTTTGCAGACCCTAATTCCAACTCCATAAATACCTATTTTAAAAGATAAAAAATAAGAGAGGAAGTTTCATCATGTTTTGTGATACGGAGCCGCCGCCACCTCCTGTTCTTCATTGGGAGGCCAGATCTGGAGCCTGTTTGGTGCTCCGGAGAGGGGAATCTTCGGTCTTCATCATCACCAACCCTCCTTCATCACCAACTCCATGATGCTCCCCACCGGGAGTGAGTAATTCCTTCATGGGCTCGCTGGTCGGTGACGAGTTAGATGAGATTCATCATGTAATCGAGTTAGTTTTGTTAGGGTTTGAACCCTAGTATCCACTATGTTTTGAGATTGATGTTGCTGTGACTTTGCTATGCTTAATGCTTGTCATTAGGGCCTGAATGCCATGATTTCAGATCTGAACCGTTTATGTTTTCACCATTATATCTAAGTTCTAGACCCTATCTTGCAAGTCTTATTCACCTATTACGTGTTATGATCCGTAAACCCCAGTGTGACGGTAATTGGGATACTTTCCAGTGATGACCGTAGTTTGAGGAGTTTATGTATTCCTATGTGTTAATGTTTTGTTTTGGTTATCTATTAAAAGAAGGCCTTATATCCACGGGTGGGTAGGACAAAAGATGTCATTCAAGTTCTTTTCCATAAGCACGTATGACTATTTACAGAATACATGCCTACATTATATTTATGAACTGGAGCTAGTTCTGCGTCGCCCTAGGTTATGACTATTATATGATGAATATCATCCAACAAATGCACCTGTCAAATGCCTACGAGTTTTCCACATATTGTTCTTGCTAAGTTACTATTGTTATTGCTAATGTTACAACTGCTACAAAACTGTTACTGCTGTTACCATTACCACTGCTACTGTTGCCACTACTATCAAAACCATCATATTATTGTGCTACTAATCACTTTGCTACAGATATTTAATCTCCAAGTGTGGTTGAATTGACAACTCAACTGCTAATACTTGCAAGTATTGTTTGGCTCCCCTTGTGTCGAATCTATAAATTTGGGTGACTACTCTACCCATGAAAACTATTGCGATCCCCGATACTTGTGGGTTATCAAGACCTTTTTCTGGCGGCGTTGTCGGGGAGCATAGCTATATTTGTTGAGTCACTTGGGATTATTATCTATTTATCACTATGAAGAATCTGAAGGAGACAAAACCCAAGATCGTTCCCTCTAAGATGAGGGGAGGTTGGATTTGCCATCACACTTTGCACTTGATTTACCTTCTGTTTTGAGTAGACTTGCAACACCACCACATGCTATTAATTCCGATATGTCGCAAGTTATTGATGATGCTACTTTTGATATGAATTAAGCTAATGATGATGCTAGTACCTTGCTTGATGATAATGTGCCACTAGGTGAATTTCTCAATGAACAACTTGCTAGAGCTAAAGAGAATGAAATTGCTGAAACTGATGAAATTATTGAAACTAATGAAGTACTTGAAACTGGGAATTATGAAACACCCATTAGAACTAGCTCTCTTAGATTTGAAAGGCCTAAGATACCTGAAGGTTATGTTATGGATGAGGAGATAGCTAGAGACTTTCTTGCTTGCAATGATAGAGATGATCTTAAGAAATTATACAAACTGAAAGAAATTTTTTTGAATGCTAGAATGAAATGTGATCCTAAGTTTGCTACTTCACCTATCTTTGTTATCGAGAAGGATTATGAATTTTTTGTCGACCTAGAGTTAATTACATTGGTTGAATATGATCCTTTTCATGCCTATGAAACTGAAACTGTAGTGGCACATTGATGACCCACAAGTATATGGGATCAATTGTAGCCTTTTCGATAAGTAAGAGTGTCAAACCCAACAAGGAGCGGAATGAAATGACAAGTAGTTTTCAGCAAGGTAATGTCTGCAAGTACTAAAATTGTAAGTAACAAAGTAGTTTGATAGCAAGAGAATTTGTAATGACCAAGTAAAGGTAGTAGTAACAAAAGTGCAGCAAGGTAGCCCAATCCTTTTGAGGCAAAGGACGGGCCAAAAAGCTCTCTTATGATAAGCAAAGTGTTCTTGAGGGTACACGGGAATTTCATCTAGTCACTTTCATCGTGTTGGTTTGATTCATGTTCGGTACTTTGATAATTTGGTATGTGGGTGGACCGGTGCTTAGGTGTTGTTATTACTTGAACAAACCTCCTACTTATGATTAACCCCCTTGCAAGCATCCACAACTACGAGAAATTTTTTAAGAATAAATTCTAACCATTGCATTAAACTTTTGGACCCAATCGGTCCCTTACGGTGTAGCGCATAAGCTAGGGTTTAAGCTTCTGTAACTCTCGCAGCCCATCATCTAATAACTACTCCACAATGCATTGCCTTAGGCCCAAATATGGTGAAGTGTCATGTAGTCGACGTTCACATGACACCACTAAGGGAATCACAACATAAATATCATCAAAATATCGAACACATATCAAGTTCACATGATTACTTGCAACATCATTTCTCCCGTGACCTCAAGAACAAAAGTAACAACTCACAAATGATAATCATGCTCGAGATCAGAGGGGTATTAAATAGCATAATGGATCTGAAGATATAATCTTCCACCAAATAAAAGCACCAATCTATAGTTCCGGTACAAAGACTAAACACAAGAGATGAACTAGGGTTTGAGAGGAGATGGTGTTGTTGAAGATGTTGATGGAGATAGCCCTCCCCAAGATGGGAGAGTTGTTGGTGGTGATGATGCCGATAATTTCCCCCTCCGGGAGGGAAGTTCCCCCGGCAGAATCGTTCCGTCGGAGGGCAAAACTGCTCCTACCCAGGTTCCGCCTCGAGACGGCGGAGCTTCATCCCAAAAGTCCTCCCCTTATTTTTTCTAGGTCAAAATGACTTATGTACCAGAAGAGGGGCACCCGACGTGGGCCAAGGTGATCATAACCCACCAGGGCCCGCCTGGGCTCCCAGGCGCGCCCAGGTGGGTTGTGCCCACCTGGTAGGCCCCCTCTGGTACTTATTGGCTCCAAAAATCCTCATTTATTCCATAAAATCCTCGTGAAGTTTCAGCTCATTTGGAGTTGTGCAGAATAGGTAGCATGACGTAGCTTTTTCACATCCAGATTTCCAGTTGCCGGAATTCTCCCCCTTTGTGTGTACCTTGCATATTATGAGAGAAAAGGCATTAGAATTACTCCAAAAAGCATTATTATGCAATAAAACAACATAGATAACAGTAAGTAAACATGATGCAAAATGGACGTATCAACTCCCCCAAGCTTAGACTTCGCTTGTCCTCAAGCGAAAACCGAAATCTAAAAACACGTACACATGCTTAGAGAGAGAGGTGTCGATAAAAACAAAATACAAAAATAGAAGCATCATGTAACTTATTAACAGCAACAAACTTTAACATAAAACTTTTATCATAGAACTTTTATTATAGACTTCTCATGAACAAGTAACAATTCATCACAACATCAAAGTGTAAAGTACAAATTCTATTGGAAACCAACAAACTATGTTCTCAGTGAACTTTGCAACTACAATTCATCATCTTTTCAGGAAGGGTCACGTATCAGAGCATTTAGGCAAGTCCACATACTCAACCCTCATATAGTCTTCTATGCTTGCTAACACTCACCGCATACACATGAGCAAAACGTTTCAACAAGACACATAGAAAGATAGGGGCTTATAGTTTCGCCTCCCAACGTATTCACCTCAAGGGTGATGTCAACAATAATAACTCATGCTATCCATATTCAACTGGATATATTTGCCTAGATCTTTCCTCACCACATGATGCTTGCCAAGGGAGAAAATAAAAAGGAATAGAGAGAAGAATTTTGACTCTTGCATGAAAGTAAATACATAAAAGTAAAATATAGGCCCTTCGCAGAGGGAAGCAGAGGTTGCCATGCGCTTTTTGTTTATATGCTCAACCCCTTAGTGCAAGATAACGTCACTTTATATTGCCCCTTATGATGGCAACCTTTATTATGCAGTCTGTCGCTTTTATTCTTCGCCATAACAAGTTCGTACAACACTCAATTTTCTCTTACACTAAATGATCTAACACTTTTAGAAGCAATTTTTATTGCCTTATTGCACCGATGACAACTTAGTTGAAGGATCTTACTCAATCCATAGGTAGGTATGGTGGACTCTCAAAACAAGATTTGGATTTAAGGGTTTTGGATGCACAAGTAGTATCTCTACTTAGTGCGGATTTTTTGGCTAGCAAAGATGGGGCGCAAGCACCACATGTTGAAGGATCTATGACAATATAACTTCTATGTGAATATGAACAACCATAAATAATTATGTTGTCTTCCTTGTCCAACGTCAACAATTTTTGCATATAATATTTTTATGGGTGCTCACAATCACAAAAGATTTCCAGGATAGTATATTTGCATGTGAATCTTCTCTTCCCTTATTAATTCTTTCATGAGTTGCATCATTCACTAATGCTATGTCTGTCAATCTACAATAAAGTTTTCTACTTATACTTTTCCTTCTGTAATGTCATCACTTACCATAAGATTAGCATATCTTTTTCATTTATTTCCTTTCTTTTATTGAAACATGAAAGTAGAAGCAAAACTCAAACTAAACTTTATTATATATCTCGCACACGATTACAAAGATAGATCACTAAGCAAACTCTTGAAAACAAAGGAACAAACTAAACTTTTATTCATCTAAAGCAAAAGATAACTATGGATTGAACTAAGAAAAGTAAAGGCAAAATATAGTGGAGGTGATACGATACCGGGGCACCTCCCCCAAGCTTGGCAAAAGCCAAAGGGAGTGCCCATACCCGATACTTAATTTTCTTTTGGTGATGAAGAAGGTGGTGGTGGTGATGAAGTAGTGGCGATCTTGTCCTCGTGTTTCCACGGCAGACGCTCACCATCATAAGAGGAAGAGTGAGTCTCTCGGGTCCTGCAACTCGCAGCCAAACTCATACCTTTAAACTTTGCCTCATATTCAAAGACTTGGTTTTGAAGGTCGTAGATCTGGCTCTGGAGGAAGTTGATTTGCTCGTTGAAGGAGAAGACGATGTCCTTCATGGACTTGCCATCCACCTTGAGATCACGGGTGTAGTCCGCGATCGTGAGGTGATTGGCATTGAGTCCATGTTCCACCATCCCCTTGAACCGGAAGACTTCCTTCTCCATAGCTTCAAGCCTAGCCTCCACGGATCTGTTCCCTTGGGGCCTTGCACATCGCGGATGTGGAGCACCCCATCACGCATCTGGATAGCTTGAGGGTGCTGCATCACCTCCCGCAGATATGGGTTGACGACGTTATCAAAGAACTTGTCCTTGGAGGAGCTTGAAGCGGCCATGGTGGATTAGATCCGCAGAAAATAGGAGATTTCTCCATGATACGGAGGTCAACAGGTTCGGGAACTATATAAAGATATTTTTTACCTTGGGAACAAGCAAAACAGAAGAAAAACGGAGTCCGAAAGGTACCTGAGGTGGGCACAACCCACCTGGGCGCGCCTGGCACCCAGGCGTGCCCTGCTGTCTTGTGCCCACCAGGGTCACCTCCTGGTAGTTTCTTATTTTCCTAATTTTCTAAATATTCCAAAACTGACAAAAATACTTTTGCGGATTTTTCAGAGTCCGTTTACTTACCTATCACGTACCTCCTCTTTTTTCACGATTCTGGAGTGTTCCGGAAGGTTTCTTTTATGTGTTCTTCCGGTGTCATAGTTTGGATAATATTGCTTTCAACATTAACGGGTGTACCTGAGATATAATGTTTTATTTGTTGCCCATTAACAACCTTCGGGTTAGTACTGATAACCCACAAGTATAGGGGATCGTTTGTCACCTTATTCGATAAATAAGAGTGTCGAACCCAACGGGGAGCTAAAGTCAGAACAAATATTCCCTCAAGTTCTATCGACCACCGATACAACTCTACGCACACTTGATGTTTGCTTTACCTAGAACAAGTATGAAACTATTTTGCAAGAATAACTACGAGTACTTTGCGAGAATAAAACTACGAATAAATTGTAAGGTAATAAAAGTGGATAGGTGTTGTCAACAAGAAAGTCATTTCTCCCTAGGCAATAAATAACAAGTACTGGTAATCATTCTTGCAATTTTATATGAGGGAGAGGCATGAGCTAACACACTTTCTCTACTTGGATCATATGCACTTATGATTGGACCCCTAGCAAGCATCTGCAACTACTAAAGATCATTATGGTCGTGAAACCCAACCATAGCATTAAGTATCAAGTCCACTTTACTCCCATACGCCATGACCCACTTATCCGCGTTTAGGCTGCTGTCACCCCCACAACACCGACAATAAGCAAACCATGAACATATTGCAACACACTATAGCATGGGGCCCTCACGTTTGCGCGAGATGAAGGGCACCATAGGATAGCACCATAAATAAAATACAATCATACCAACCAAGATCACGATTAACCCATAGGACAAAACAGATCTACTCAAACATAATAGGATAGCCAAATATCATTGGGAAACAATATATGGAGTTGAGCACCATGTTTAAGTAGAGATTACAGCGGGGAGAAGGGGTGTTACACCGCTGCATAGAGGGGGAGAGAGTTGGTGTTGACGGTAGCAAGATTGTTTATGTAGATCGTCGTCACGATCCTAGCCCCGGGGGCACTCCGGCGCCACCGGGAGAGAGGGGGAGAGATCCCCCCTCCTTATTCTTCTTCCTTGGCCTCCCCCTTGATGGTAGGAGGGTTTCCCCTCTGGTTCATGGCCTCCATGGCGGCGGAGGGGCGGGAGCCCCTTCGAGATTAGATCTCCCTCTCTGTTCTCTTCTGTTTCGCGTTCCCCAGATCTGGCCCTTCACGGTTTCTTAAATTATCGGAGATCCGTAACTCCGATTGTGCTGAAATTTGTACACGATTTTTTCCATAAATTATCTTTCTTTCACTAGAATAAGGGCTCCAGTCAATGTTCTAGGAGGGCACAAGACACCAGGGCGCACCTAGGGCCTGTGGAGCGCCCTGGTGGGTTGTGGCCTCTGTGGGCTCCTGTTTGCGTTGATTCCACCTCCTAAAAATCACATATATTCCAAAATAATTCTCTGTAAATTTTTATCGCGTTTGGACTTAGTTTGATATGGATTTTCTGTGATACAAAAAACATGCAAAAAACAGGAACTAGCACTGGGCACTGAATCAATAGGTTAGTCCAATAAATCATATAAAAAGTTGACAAAAGTATGTGAAAGTTGTATAATATTGGCATGAAACAATCAAAAATTATAGATACGACGGAGGCGTATCAACATCCCCAAGCATAATTCCTGCTCATCCTCGAGTAGGTAAATGATAAAAAAGATAATTTTGGATGTGGAATGCTACCTAGCATAAGCTTGATCATATATCTAATCATGGCATGAATATTAAGACATATGTGATTCAAAGCAATAGTCTATAATTTGACATAAAGACATCAATACTCAGGCATCCCAACAAACAATCATGTCTTTTGAAATATCAATGCTAAAGAACGTTACCCCTACAAAATCATATAGCCTTGTCATGCTCTGTCTTCTTAACACAAAGTATAAATCATGTACTACCCCGGTGTCAGCCAAGCAACTAGTTCATACTTTTTAACGCGCTTCAGCCTTTTCAACCCTCATGCAATACATGAGCGCGAGCCATGGATATAGAACTATGGGTGGAGTAGAGTATGATGATAGGGATAAATATAGAGAAGACAAAAAAGTAAGAAAGTCTCACATCGACGCGGCTAACCAACGGGCTATGGAGATGCCCATCAATTGATATCAATGCGAGGAGTAGGGATTGCCATGGAACGAATGCACTAAGAGCTATAAGTGTATGGAAGCTCCATATGAAAACTAAGTGGGTGTGCATCTAATCCTATAATGAAAAATTCCCACTAGTATATGAAAGTGACAACATAGGAGACTCTCCATATGAAAAACATGGTGCTACTTTGAAGCACAAGTGTGGAACTAGCATGCCCCTTCTCTCCTTTTTTTTCTTTTTTCTTTCTTTTTTCTTTTTCTTTCTATTTTTTTTCTTTTTTCTTTTTAATATTTTTTCCTCTCATTGTTCGGAGTCTCATCCCGACTTGTGAGGGAATCATAGTCTCCGTCATCCTTTCGTCATTGGGACATGCTCTAATAATGAAAGTTGATGATCATCACACTTCTATTTACTTATAACTCAAAAGAAATAAAAATTACAACTCGATACCTATAACAAAATATGACTCTATATGAATGCCTCTGGCAGTGTACCAAGATGTGCAATGATCTAGCATAACATGTATGAAAAATGATGAACGATGGCTGAGCCACAACTACTATGTCACCTATATGATCATGCAAAGCAATATGACAATGAATGCTCAAGTCAAACAGAGGTGGTGGAAATTGCATGGCAATATATCTCGGAATTGCTATGGAAAGGCCATAATAGGTAGGTATGGTAGCCGTTTTGAGGAAGATATAATAAGGCTTATGTGTGATAGAGCGTATCATATCATGGGGTTTGAATGCACGGGCGAGGTTTGCACCACGTCTCGAGGTGAGAAAGGGCAATGCACGGTACCGTAGAGGCTAGCAAATTGTGGAAAGGTAAGAGTGTGTATAATCCATGGACTCATATTAGTCATAAAGAACTCATATACTTATTGCAAAAGTTTATTATCCCTCAAAGAAAAGTAAATACTATGCATGCTCCTAGGGGGGAGGTTGGTAGGAGTTAACCATTGCGCGCCCCCAACCTTCACACAAAGATAGACAATCAAGGATAAATTGTGCTCCAACTTCCCGGCATAACGAGAGACTATATGTGCATGCTTCGGGAATCACAAACCTTAACACCAATATTCTTACTAACCACAACCATTTACTAGTACCTCCCACATATTATCATCTCTATATTGCAAAACTATTGTAAGGAATCAAACATATCATATTCAGTGATCCTCAAGTTTTATGTAGGATTTTTATGACTAAGTGACTAACCATGCAATTGACCAATTCTGTTTGTCTCTCTAAATAGATATAAGTGAAGCATGAGAGTTTAATTCTTACTACAAAATACCATGCTCTAATAAATATAAGTGAAGCAAAAGAGCACTCTACAAACCATGGTTTTCTATGTGAAGATAAACATGCAATCCAAACTTCAAATGATATAAGTGAAGCACATGAAGCATTCTATAAAGCCATACTCAAAAGATATAAGTGAAGTGCAATGAGCATTCTATAAATCAACGATGGACTATCTCATACCAGCATGGTGCATAAAAGAAAAATGAAAACTAAATGCAAAAGACGATCCAAGATTTGCACATATCACATGAACGAAACGAAGACAAAAACATACCGATACTTCTTGAAGAAAGATGGGATGCCTTTCGGGGCATCCCCAAGCTTAGAAGCTTGAGTCTCCTTGAATATTTACTTGGGTTGCCTTGGGCATCCCCAAGCTTGAGATCTTGCCTCTCCTCCTTCTCCTCATATCGAGACCTCCTCGATCTTTGATCAGTTCATCCACACACAAACTCAACAGAAAGCTCGGTAAGATCCGTTAGTATAATAAAGCAAATCACTACTCTAAGTACTGTTGAAAACCTATTCATATTTTGTTTTTGCATTGTAGCTACTGTAATATAAATTTTCCATGGCTTATACCACCGATAAAAATCGATAGTTTCATCAAAACAAGCAAAACAATGCATCAAAAACAGAATATGTCTTAAACAGGACAGTCTGTAGCAATCTGAACATCTACCATACTTCTGGTACTCCAAAAATTCTGAAAAATTAGGACAAAATAAAAAATTGTATAGAAAGACTGTGCAAAAAGTTTCAGAAATGTTTGACGTTCCAGTAAAAAAATTAAAATTCACGCGCTACAGCCAAAGTTTCTTTTTCTGCACCGCACATACCAACAAGCAATCTACCCATCCTAAAGGCAAATCTTGGCACATTATTTTTATAATACAATCGAATTGTACAAGGGGATAATTATTTTTGTGAGAATCTTCATGAAAAATTCTACATTGTTTCCATGAGCATGAACACAAGTGTTCAAGGTCGACCCTCACTTCCCCCAATGCATCACCTTTCAATCGCTTCTCTTTTTGTGAAGTTTTAAGTTCCCCTCTATATTTTTCTGGTTTTTAAACTTTATAAAAGCACTCAACAGAAATAAACGACTCTATAAAACTTCCGGGTTGTCTTCCTGGCAGCGCTTTCTTTAAGGCCATTAAGCTAGGCATAAAGTGCTCAAGTAAAGGATCCACCCCGATCCCAAGGTATATCAAAGCCAATTTTAATTAACAATGATTTGGCATTTAGTAGTGTGCACAAAGCAACATATATCAAGAAATGACGAAGTCTAACTCTCTTCCTATGCATCGGCATGTCATAAAAGAACAATTCATGCACATCATGTTGGGGAACATAGTAATAATTCAAAATCTTCCTACGTGTCACCATGATCAATCTAGGAGATGCTAGCAAAGAGAGAGAGAAAGGGAGTGCATCTTCATACCCTTGAAGATCTCTAAGTGGAAGCATTACAAGAACACGGTTGATGGAGTCGTACTCGCGGCGATTCAAATCGCGGAAGATCCGATCTAGCGCCGAAGGGACGGCGCCTCCACGTTCAACACACGTACAACCCGGGGATGTCTCCTCCTTCTTGATCCAACAAGGGGAGAGGAGAAGTTGAGGGAGAACTCCGACAACACGACAGCGTGGTGGTGGTGGAGCTCATGGTTCTCCAGCAGGGCTTCGCCAAGCACTAC
Source organism: Triticum aestivum (assembly GCF_018294505.1). Taxonomy (NCBI): domain Eukaryota; kingdom Viridiplantae; phylum Streptophyta; class Magnoliopsida; order Poales; family Poaceae; genus Triticum; species Triticum aestivum. The sequence goes on along the minus strand of NC_057807.1, from coordinate 128,915,364 downwards.
AGAGGAGGAGGAGGTGTTGGAGGAGGGAGAGGGCTGCGCCAGGGGAAGGGTGTGGCTGACCTCCCACCCCCTCACTATATATAGGGGGAAGGGAAGAGGGGGCCGACCCCTCTAGATGGATCTAGAGGAGGGGCAGCGGCCAGGGGAAACCCTAGATGGGTTTGGGAGCCCCCACCCCCTAGGAAACTTGCCCCCCAAGTCGGGAGGGGCGGTTGCCCTCGGGGTGGCGCCCCCACCTCTCCAAGTTAGGTGAGATGGGGTGGGAGGGGCGCTCATCCCCTTGGTGGGCTGGTGTGCCCCCTCCCCTTGGCCCATAAGGCCCCCCAACGCTTGCCGGGGCCTCCGAAACCCCTTTCGAACACACTGGTCGTCACCTGGTACCCCCAGAACAATTCCGGAATCCAATACCCTTCGTCCAATATACCGATCTTCACCTCCGGACTATTCCGGAGCTCGTCGTCATGTCCAGGATCTCATCCGGGACTCCGAACAACCTTTGGTAACCACATACTATTCCCATAACAACTCTAGCATCACCGAACCTTAAGTGTGTAGACCCTACAGGTTTGGGAATCATGCAGACATGACCGAGACAGTTCTCCGGCCAATAACTAACAGGGGGATCTGGATATCCATGTTGACTCCCACATGTTCCACGATGATCTCATGGATGAACCACGATGTCGGGGATTCAATCAATCCCGTATACAATTCCTTTGTCAATCGTTATGTTACTTGCCCGAGATTCGATCGTCAGTATCCCAATACCTCGTTCAATCTCGTTACTGGCAAGTCACTTTACTCGTTCCGTAATGCATGATCCCGTGACTAACTACTTAGTCACACTGAGCTCATTATGATGATGCATTACCGAGTGGGCCCAGAGATACCTCGGAGTGACAAATCCCAGTCTCGATTCATGCCAACCCAACAGACACTTTCAGAGATACCTGTAGTGCACCTTTATAGCCACCTAGTTACGTTGTGACGTTTGTTACACCCAAAGCATTCCTACGGTATCCGGGAGTTGGACAATCTCATGGTCTAAGGAAATGATACTTGACATTAGAAAAGCTCTTAGCAAACGAACTACATGATCTTGTGCTATGCTTAGGGTTGGGTCTTGTCCATCACATCATTCTTCTAATGATGTGATCCCGTTATCAATGACATCCAATGTCCATGGTCAGGAAACCATAACCATCTATTGATCAACGAGCTAGTCAACTAGAGGCTCACCAGGGACATGTTGTGGTCTATGTATTCACACATGTATTACGGTTTCCAGTTAATACAATTATAGCATGAACAATAGACAATTATCATGAACAAGGAAATATAATAATAACCATTTTATTATTGCCTCTAGGGCATATTTCCAACAGTCTCCCACTTGCACTAGAGTTAATAATCTAGTTCACATCACTATGTGATTGTAATGAATCCAACGCCCATGGTGTTTGATCATATCTTGCTTGTGAGAGAGGTTATTAGTCAGCGGGTCTGAACCTCTCAGAACCGTGTGTGCTTTACAATTCTCTATGTCATCTTGTAGATGCAGCTACCATGCGCTGCTTGGAGCTATTCCAAATAACTGCTCTACTATACGAATCCGGTTTACTACTCGGAGTCATCCGGATTAGTGTCAAAGATTGCATCGACATAACCCTTTACGGTGAACTCTTTTACCACCTCCATAATCGAGAAAATTCCTTAGTCCACTAGTTACTAAGGTTAAGTTTGACCGCTGTCATGTGATCCATTCCTGGATCACTCTTGTACCCCTTGACCGACTCATGGCAAGGCACATTTTAGGTGTGGTACATAGCATAGCATACTGTAGAGCCTATGTCTAAAGCATAGGGGACGACCTTCGTCCTTTCTCTCTCTTTTGCCATGGTCAAGTCTTGAGTCTTACTCAATACTTACACCTTATAACACAGCCAAGAACTCCTTCTTTGCTGATCTATTTTTAACTCCTTCAAAAAAATTTCACGGTATGTATTCATTTGAAAGTACTATTAAGCATTTTTTATCTATCCTTATAGATCTTGATGCTCAATGTTCAAGTAGCTTAATATAGGTTTCCCATTAAAAAACACATTTCAAATAACCCTATATGCTTTCCAGAAATTCTACATCATTTCTGATCAACAACATATACTAATCAGAAATTCTATAGTGCTCCCACTCACTTCTTTGGAAATACAAGTTTCTTATAAGCTTTTTATAAACCCAAAATCTTTGATCATCTCATCAAAGTGTATATTCCAACTCTGAGATGCTTACTCTAGTCCTTAGAAGGATTGCCGGAGCTTTGCATACTTGTTAGCATCTTTTAGGATTGACAAAACCTTCTGGTTGTATCACATACAACCTTTCCTCAAAAAAATCATTGAGGAAACAATGTTCTGACATCCCATCTGCAAGATTTCATAAATAATGCAGTGACTGCTAATATAATTCCAACACTCTTAGCATCGCTATGAGTGAGAAATTCTCATCCTAGTCAACTCCTTGAACTTGTCGGAAAATATCTTAACGACAAGTCGAGCTTTCTTAATGGTGATACTTACCATCATTGTCCGTCTTCCTTTTAAAATCCATCTGTACCCAACAGCCTTACGACCATTAAGTAGTTCTTCCAAAGTCCATACTTTGTTTTCATACATGGATCCTCTCTCAGATTTTATGGCCTCGAGCCATCCTTCGGAATCCGGGCCCACCATCACTTTTCTATAGCTCGTAGGTTCATTGTTATTAGAGGCGAGGGTGTCCCGATCTTTCGATGAGATGATAACTATCGATTTGGTGGAGATGACTTTGATGATCCGACTACAAACGTGCACGACGTTGCGCCTTAGCAATCGCTAAACCAATCTCCCGAGGTTACTGACGATGCTAGAAGCACGATCAGCCTGACTACGAAGGTCTATTCCTGCAAGCAATCGAAGAACAAGCAAGAATATGATAAAGCAATCTTAATATTGCGAATAAATATGAAGTATTGATAAAGGCGGGGATCCGGAAGCGGTCTTGGTCTGGTCGTTGGACACAAACGAAGTACACGAAGTTGCAATGGCTAACTTTTAACTAAACAAATCCCAAGAAAAAAGCTACTAGATGGATCTACTTATATAGGAGCAAGGGGTGGCGGCCAAGGAGGTGGGAGGACGTCCCAAGGCATCCTAAAACTAACCCCAGGTCGTACAAGGCCAATGGGCCCAAGTGGAGGTGACGTAACACCTTTGGACTTGTAGTTTGACTCAGATTCTGCTGCATCATCAGATTATTTCATCCATAACTCAATGCTCCGGATGAATTTGAAGGTGAATCCAATTGGGTTGGAAAGTGCACAAAATATATTTTCCAACAAAAAAAGAATCACCCAATTTGGAGTCCGGATGAAAAAGTTATTGATGTTTTGATTCAGGTATGTCTGTGCAGTCCAAATCTGAGTCCAGAACGTGAGAGACTTGGACTCTATCTTCTCTTGGGTCAAAAGTGGCGTGAGAGAACTTTTTGAACAGCAAGTAAACATCTCTTTCTTCCTTATCTTCATATGTGGATGGTACAAATGTCTCATACACCTGCAATTAGACATGGCACAAAAGTTTGTGAAGTATTTTTGTCCTGGATGACATAAATAAATTATTGCATAGTTTGCATTAGAAATCACCTCACAAATATACATGTATGCAATATTTTTGGTCGTATCCAAGGTAGTCATGTACTCATCAATTGTTGTCTAGCAACATGACCTCCAAGACAGGATTACTGTACCACTCTTAAGTAGTATGTGTCCTTGTCGTCCTATGAGGTTTGGTAGTGACTTGATCCGAAGTTTCATGATCACTATCATCAGCTTCCACTTCAATTGGTGTAGGCGCCACAGGAACAACTTCCTGTGCCCTGCTATACACTATTTGAAGTGACGGTTCAATAACCTCATCAAGTCTCCACCATCCTCCCATTCAATTCTTTTGAGAGAAACTATTCCTCGAGATAGGACCCGTTTCTAGAAACAATCACTTTTGCTTCCGGATATGAAATAGGAGGTATACCCAACTATTTTGGGTATCATATGAAAATGCATTTATCCTCTTTGGGTTCGAGCTTATCAGGCAAAACTTTTTCACATAAGCATCGCAGCCCCAAACTTTTAAGAAACGACAACTTAGGTTTCTCTAAACCATAGTTCATACGGTGTCATCTCAACGGAATTGCGTGGTGCCCTATTAGAGTGAATGTGGTTGTCTCTAATTCCTAACCCATAAACGATAGTGGTAATTCGATAAGAGACATCATGGTATGCACCATATCCAATAGGGTGCATTTATGATGTTCGGACACACCGTCACACTATGGTGTTCCAGGCGGTATTAGTTATGAAACAATTTCCACAAGGTCTTAATTGTGTACCAAAATCGTAACTCAGATATTTATCTCTATGATCGTATCATAGACATTTTATCCTCTTGCCACGACGATCTTCAACTTCACTCTGAAATTGCTTGAACCTTTCAATAATTCAGACTCGTGTTTCTCAAGTAAATATACTTAGAATCTACTCAAATCATCTGTGAAGTAAGAGCATAATGATATTCACTGCGTGCCTCAGCACTCCTTGGACTGCACACATTAAATGTATTACTTCCAACAAGTTGCTCTCTTGTTCCATCTCACAGAATACGAGGCCTTTCAGTCATTTTGCCATGTGGTATGATTTGCATGTCTCAAGTGATTCAAAATCAAGTGAGTCCAAACGATCCATCTGCATGGAGTTTCTTCATGCGTATATGCCAACAGACATGGTTCGCATGTCTCAATCTTTTCAAAAATGAGTGAGTCCAAAGATCCATCAACATGGAGCTTCTTCATGCGTTTTGTACCAATATGACTCAAATGGCAGTGCCACAAGTATGTGGTACTATCATTACTATCTTATATCTTTTGGCATGAACATATGTATCACCACGATCGAGATTCAACAAACCATTCATTTTAGGTGCAAGACTATTTAAGGTATTATTCAAATAAACAGAGCAACCATTATTCTCCTTAAATGAATAACCATATTGCGATAAACATAATCCAATCATGTCTATGCTCAATGCAAACACCAAATAACCATTATTTAGGTTTAACACCAATCTCGATGGTAGAGGGAGCATGCGATGCTTGATCACATCAACCTTGGAAACACTCCCAACACATATCGTCATCTCACCTTTAGCTAGTCTCCGTTTTTTCGTAGCTTTTTATTTCGAATTACTAACACTTAGCAACCGAACCGGTATCTAATACCCTGGTGCTACTAGGAGTACTAGTAAAGTACACATTAATATAATATATATCCAATATACTTCTGTCAACCTTGCCAGCCTTCTCATCTACCAAGTATCTAGGGCAGTTTCTGCTTCAGTGACCGTCCCCCTCATTACAGAAGCACTTAGTCTCGGGTTTGGGTTCAACCTTGGGTTTCTTCACTAGAGCAGCAACTGATTTGTTGTTTCATTAAGTATCCCTTCTTGTCCTTGCCCTTCTTGAAACTAGTGGTTCTACTAAGCATCAACAATTGATGCTCCTACTTGATTTCTACTTTCGCGATGTCAAACATCGCGAATAGCTCAAGGATCATCATATCTATCCCTGATATGTTATAGTTCATCACGAAGCTCTAGTAGCTTGGTGGCAGTGACTTTGGAGAACCATCACTATCTCATCTGGAAGATTAACTCCCACTCGATTCAAGCGATTGATGTACTCAGACAATCTGAGCACATGCTCAACGATTGAGCTTTTCACCCTTAGTTTGCATGTTAAGAAACTTGTCGGAGGTCTCATACCTCTTGACGTGGGCACAAGCCTGAAATCCCAATTTCAGCTCTTGGAAAATCTCATATGTTCTGTGACATTTCAAAAATGTCTTCGGTGCCTCAATTCTAAACCGTTTAACATTACGCACTGAACTATCACGTAGTCATCAAAATGTGTATGTCAGATGTTCACGACATCGACAAACTACGCTCGATGTTCAGCACACCGAGCGGTGCATTAAGGACATAAGCCTTCTATGCAGCAATGAGGACAATCCTCAGTTTACGGACCCAGTCCGCGTAATTGCTACTATCAACTTTCAACTAAGTTTTTTCTCTAGGAACATATCTAAAATAGTAGAACCAAAGCGTGAGCTACGACATAATTTGCAAAGACCTTTTGACTATGTTCATGATAATTAAGTTCATCTAATCAATTTTTTAATGAACTCCCACTCAGATAGACATCCCTCTACTCATATAAGTGATACATGATCCGAGTCAACTAGGTCGTGTCCAATCATCACGTGAGATGGACTAGTCATCATCGGTGAACATCTTTATGTTGATCGTATCCACAATACAACTCATGTTCGACCTTTCGGTCTCCTGTGTTCCAAGGCCATGTCTGTACATGCTAGTCTCGTCAAGTCAACCTAAGTGTTTTGCATGTGTAAGTCTGGCTTACACCCATTGTATGTGAATGTTAGAATCTATCACACCCGATCATCACGTGGTGCTTCGAAACAACGAACTTCCGCAACGGTGCACAGTTAGGGGAACACTTTCTTGAAATTTTATGAGGGATCATCTTATTTATGCTACCGTCGTTCTAAGCAAATAAGATGTAAACATGACAAACATCACATGTAAATCATAGAGTGACATGATATGGCCAATATCATCTCGCGCCTTTGATCTTCATCTTTGAGGCGCGGCATGATCACCTTCGTCACCAGCATGACACCATGATCTCCATCATCGTGTCTTCATGAAGTTGTCTCACCAAATATTACTTCTACTACTTATGGCTAACGGTTAGGAACAAAGTAAAGTAATTACATGGCGTTTTTAGTGACACGCAGGTCATACAATAAATTAAGACAACTCCTATGGCTCCTGTCGGTTGTCATACTCATCGACATGCAAGTCGTGATTCTTATTACAAGAACATGATCAATATCATACATCACATATATATATATAATTCATCACATCCTTTTGTCCATATCACATCACATAGCATACCCTGCAAAAACAAGTTAGACGTCCTCTAATTGTTGTTGCATGTTTTACGTGGCTGCTATGGGTTTCTAGCAAGAATGTTTCTTACCTACGCAAAAGCCACAACGGTGATATTCCAATTGCTATTTACCCTTCATAAGGACCCTTTTCATTGAATCCGATCCGACTAAAGTGGGAGAGACTGGCACCCGCTAGCCACCTTTATGCAACAAGTGCATGTCAGTCGGTGGAACCTGTCTCACATAAGCGTACGTGTAAGGTCGGTCCGGGCCGCTTCATCCCACGATGCCACCAAATCAAGATAAGACTAGTAACGTAAGCATATTGAACAAACCAATGCCCACAACTACTTGTGTTCTACTCATGCATAGAACCTACGCAATAGACCTAGTTCATGATGCCACTGTTGGTGAACGTAGTAATAATTCAAAATTTTCCTACGTGTCACTAAGATCAATCTAGGAGATGCTAGCAACGAGAGATAGAAAGGGAGTGCATCTTCATACCCTTGAAGATCGCTAAGCGGAAGCATTACAAGAACACGGTTGATGGAGTCGTACTCATGGCGATTCAAATCGCGGAAGATCCGATCTAGCGCCAAAGGGACGGCACCTCCGTTTTCAACACACGTACAGCCCGGGGACGTCTCCTCCTTATTGATCTAGCAAGGGGAGAGGAGAAGTTGAGGGAGAACTCCGACAGCAAGATGGCGTGGTGGTGGTGGAGCTCGTGGTTCTCCAGCAGGGCTTCGCCAAGCACTACGGAGGAGGAGGAGGTGTTGGAGGAGGGAGAGGGCTGCACCAGGGGAAGGGTGTGGCTGCCCTCCCACCCCCTCACTATATATAGGGGGAAGGGAAGAGGGGGTCGGCACCTCTAGATGGATCTAGAGGAGGGGCGGCGGCCAGGGGAAACCCTAGATGGGTTTGGGCGCCCCCACCCCCTAGGAAACTTGCCCCCCAAGCCGGGAGGGGCGGCTGCCCTAGGGGTGGCGCCCCCACCTCTCCAAGTTACGTGAGATGGGGTGGGAGGGGCGCTCAGCCCCTTGGTGGGCTGGTGTGCCCCCTCCCATTGGCCCATAAGGCCCCCAAATGCTTGTCGGGGCCTCCGAAACCCCTTTCGGACACGCTGGTCGTCACCTGGTACCCCCGGAACAATTCCGGACTCCAATACCCTTCGTCCAATATACCGATCTTCACCTCCAGACTATTCCGGAGCTCCTCGTCATGTACGGGATCTCATCCGGGACTCCAAACAACCTTCAGAACCACATACTATTCCCATAACAACTCTAGCGTCACCGAACCTTAAGTGTGTAGACCCTATGGGTTCGGGAATCATGCAGACATGATCGAGACAGTTCTCCTGCCAATAACCAATAGCGGGATCTGGATACCCATGTTGACTCCCACATGTTCCACGATGATCTCATCGGATGAACCACGATGTCGGGGATTCAATCAATCCCGTACAATTCCCTTTGTCAATCGGTATGTTACTTGCCCGAGATTCGATCGTCGGTATCCCAATACCTCGTTCAATCTCTTTACTGGCAAGTCACTTTAGTCGTTCCGTAATGCATGATCCCATGACTAAGTACTTAGTCACATTGAGGTCATTATGATGATGCATTACCGAGTGGGCCCAGAGATACCTCTTCGTCATACGGAGTGACAAATCCCAGTCTCGATTCGTGCCAACCCAACAGACACTTTCAGAGATACCTGTAGTGCACCTTTATAGCCACCTAGTTACGTTGTGACGTTTGGTACACCCAAAGCATTCCTACGGTATCCGGGAGTTGCACAATCTCAAGGTCTAAGGAAATGATACTTGAACATTAGAATAGCTCTTAGCAAACGAACTACACGATCTTGTGCTATGCTTAGGATTGGGTCTTGTTGATCACATCATTCTCCTAATGATGTGATCCCGTTATCAATGACATCCAATGTCCATGGTCAGGAAACCATAACCATCTATTGATCAATGAGCTAGTCAACTAGAGGCTCACTAGGGACATGTTGTGGTCTATGTATTCACACATGTATTACGGTTTCCAGTTAATACAATTATAGCATGAATAATAGACAATTATGATGAACAAGGAAATATAATAATAACCATTTTATTATTGCCTCTAGGGCATATTTCCAACACATCAAGTAAAGGCCAATACATAGCACAAGTAGTTTCTTGCAATTTTATCGTGTTGGAGAACATAGAGAGGTGGAGATGTAGTTCCTATCTCATAATAATTGCAACTAGGAGCAGCAAGCACATGCATATTATATTCATCAAAATCATCATGTGCAATGGTAAAAGACAACCCATCAATATAATCCTTAATAAGAACAAACTTCTCTGATATAGTGTAGTTGGGAGAATTCAAAAAGATAATAGGACTATCATGTGTGGGTGCAATAGCAATAATTTCATTCTTGACATAAGGAACTATAGAAAGTTCATCTCCATAAGCATCATTCATATTGGCATCATGGCCACAAGCATAGCAAGCATCAAGTTCATCAAAAGGGGATATTTCAAAAGAATCAACGGGGTCATAGCAATTATCATAGCATTCATTCTTCGATAAGCATGAAGGGACATTAAATAATTTATGAGTTGTAGACTTACTCTCATTAGAAGGTGGGCATGGGTAGCTAATCCACTCTTCCTCCTTTTGTTCTTCACTCTCCTCGTCATCTTTTTCATCCAATGAGCTCACAGTTTCATCAATTCCTTCTTCCATAGACTCCTGCAAAATATTAGTCTCTTCTTGGACAGCAAAGACTTTCTCAATAAATAGATCAATATCGGAATTACATTTGTAATTATCATAGCAATATTTAAGGATAGGAAAATTTTCAGGTCTATAAACATCATCATCAAAAGCTTCATACTTTAAAAACAAAGATTCAATTTCATAAGAACCCTTAAAAGTAACAAATTCTTCTATTCGTTCCACATCATAATAATAATATCTACCACTGGCATAAGAAGCCAAGGTTTCATTATCATTAAATTTGCATGAAAAGGGAAGATGTGGAGCATTCATCCTAGAGCAACAAGTACAATCATATCTCTGACATAAATTCCAAGCATACCAATGCAACATATGAATTTGATCCCATAATAGTTTCCCTTTTTATGTCAACCAATAATACCTAAAGTATTCACGTTGATCCAACGTGTCTCCCATTATCATGTTGAATGGGGTTTTCTTAGGATTATCAAAGTAGTGCATAATATTTTTCACATAACGAGCATCGAGAGTTTTAGGAGGTTCCCCATCTCCATGAGTAGCAAGTACCACTAATATTTTTGGTGTTTTGTGTTCCATATCCATAACTAAAGATAGAGAACAACTTAGAACTGAAAATAGAAACTACTTGGTGATAAAGCAAACAAGCACACACGAGAATATTCGCCCCGCGGTATTGCTCCCCGGCAACGGTGCCAGAAAAAGGTCTTGATAACCTACAAGTATAGGGGATCATTTGTAGCCTTCTTTGATAAATAAGAGTGCGAACCCAATGAGGAGCTAAAGGCAGAACAAATATTCCCTCAAGTTCTATCGACCACCAATACAACTCTACGCACACTTGACGTTTGCTTTACCTAGAACAATGTCACGCCCAATATGCGACCCTACCCTAAAGGAACTCGAAGGTCCCACCAAGGATAGAAGCGCATATTGGAGACGCTTTTGCAAGGTGGATATCATTATATCGTACCATTACATAATAGTTGGGGATACATACAAGAGGCATACAATTCCACATGAATACAACAACATAATACATAAGGCAACATCCGACTACGGATAAAACACAAACAGAAACTCAAACGACATCCACCCTGCTAGCCCAGGCTGCCGACCTGGAACCTTTCCCCTGATCAAAGAAGAAGCGGAAGAGTAACTCCAAGACAAGCAAACATTGCTCTCGCATCATGATCATCGCATTACCTGTACCTACAACTGTTGTTGTAGTAATCTGTGAGCCACGAGGACTCAGCAATCCCATTACCATGGGTATCAAGACTAGCAAAGCTTAATGGGTATGGAAAGGATAAGTGGTGAGGTTGCAGCAGCGACTAAGCATATATGGTGGCTAACATACGCAAATAAGAGCGAGAAGAGAAGCAACGCAATGGTCGAGAAGCTAGAAGTGATCAAGAAGTGATCCTGAAACTACTTACGTTCATACATAACCCAAACCGTGTTCACTTCCGGACTCCACCGAAAAGAGACCATCACGGCTACACACGCGGTTGATGCATTTTAATTCGAATCTGGTGTCAAGTTCTCTACAACCGGATATTAACAAATTCCCATCTGCCACATAACCGCGGGCATGGCTCTCGAAAGTTTATACCCTCCAGGGGTGTCCCAACTTAGCCCATTATAAGCTCTCACGACCAACAAAGGATATTCCTTCTCCCGGGAAGACCCGATCAGCCTCGGAATCCCGGTTACAAGGCATTTCGGCAATGGTAAAACAAGACCAGCAAGACCACCCGAATGTGCCGACAAATCCCGATAGGAGCTGCACATATCTCGTTCTCAGGGCACACCGGATGGGCCATACGTTGGGTTGGCATAGACCCTGGTTGCCCAGGGGGCGCCGGACATCGCCCGGTTCGGACCAACACTTAGAGAAGCACTAGCCCGGGGGGTTAAAATAAGGATGAACCTCGGGTTAATTACTCCCAAGGGAAAGGTTATAGGTTGTTAGGAAAATGTAAAACCAAAGTTGGGCCTTGCTGGAGGAGTTTTATTCAAAGCGAACTTTCAAGGGGTTCCCATACACCCGGCCGTGTAAGGACGCAAAATCAAGGAACATAACACCGGTATGACGGAAACTAAGGCGGCAAGAGTGGAACAAAACACCAGGCATAAGGCCGAACCTTCCACCCTTTACCAAGTATATATATGCATTAATTAAATAAGAGATATTGTGATATCCCAACATAATCCTGTCCAACATGGAGCAATCTTCAACTTCACCTGCAACTATCAACGCTATAAGAGGGGCTGAGCAAAAGCGGTAACATAGCCAAACAACGGTTTGCTAGGAAGGGTAAAAAGGTTAGAGGCTGACATGGCAATTTGGGAGGCTTGGTAAACAAGTGATAGGTAGCGCAGCATAGCGATGGAACGAAGCAACTAGCATAGCAATGATAGTAGTGAGATCCAGAGTAACGGTCATCTTGCCTGAAATCCCGCAAGGAAGAAGAACGAGTCCATGAAGAAGACGAACGGATGAAGACGAACCAAGCATAGACGAATGAATCCTCACGATCGCAACGAAACAGGAACTATTGAGAAGAAGCACAACCGGAAAGATGCAAATAACACGGTAAACACACAACACATAAACATGGCATGATGCCCAACCAAGTATGATACATGACAATACTATATAATGCTACTCATGGCAAGAGATATTGCATATAAGAACAACACATCAAAGCAAGTTTAAATGAGGCCAGAAACAACATATAACAAATCCAGTAAGTCCTCATATGCAAATTTAGAAATTGGTCCACAACTGAATAAATCTTATGTTCAAGTTATTAAACAGAAAGTTAAGATGCACCAAGATGATCTACACGAAATTCTAGTCAAGTTACATATGAAGTTCATTTAGTTCGGAGCTACGGCCTAGAAGATATGACCAAAACAAGTTAAACATGACATTGATGCAAAATACATTCAAACATCAAGCAAACACACCCAAAACAAGGATTCAACATGACATGATGAAACTTCATGCAATTATAAGCAAGCTTCATATAGAGCATGCTCAAAACGGAGCAACGGTGCAACACATACACTCCAAAAAAGATATAACAACAATCTGTCCAAAACAGCAACTAGGCACTTTGCAAACATCAAACCAACATGCTACAGGAATCATATGAGCACAAACTTTACATGCACTTCATGTACAGATAAAATACTTCAAATATCATTAAGGTTTAGGTTCATAGGCATCAAGATTAAACCAATATGCTCAATGCAAAGAGCAAATTTATAACACAGGGACATATACATAAGCAGAGTTAATAGATGGCAAGTCGAGAGCAAGAAAGAGACAAGCTAAAACAATTAAACATAGACACCAATGGCATGGAATGAAAGTAAAAATAACAAAGAGCAAATAACATCATGGCATCATATACATATGGCTCATGGATTAGTGGGAACCAACAAGACAAGATTGAAAGTTAAAACAGTTTCAGCAAGTGTAAATCAGCAACATTATCATAGCATGTTTGCAAGCATGGAAAAGAGGCATATGATATCCAAAATTAACAACCATGGAATATGAACAAAGTACTCATGGCATACTACAAAACATGTAATTGGATCATCTAAGAATAGGCATGAATCAAACTATAACAAGCTCACAACAAGGCATCATGAAGTTAATAGAAACCTGGAACAACATATAGGCATGTTCATGGCAATGAAGACATATTCTACAGGACATATATGAGGAATCCAAAGGAATTTCATGATAGAGCATAACATAGGAAACAAAACATGTCAACTAAGCATCTCCAGAATATGCATGGATTAGTTGGTAGCCTCAAGCAAACATGGCCACATGATATGACAGATTCAGCATTGACAGAATATTAACAGCAAGTAGCCCACTTCACAAGCTTGATGCACTCGCTACAGGAAATATAAAAATACATGGATTGCACTCCTGTAAATATGGCATAAATATGCTCCTAAAACATGTACACATCATGCCCATAGGATGCACACACAAAATGAAACAAAAATGACAAATCAGCAAGTTACAACAGTTAACAGCAACATGCACTTTTGCAACAGGTATTAAGATATCAATATGCACCCTAACATGAATTCAAAGCACACCAGCATGTAGAGCTTGAAAAGCAGAACATGTGCATATCTAGATTATCATCATATCATCAACAGGGACAAAGTTGTGGCACTCACAAGAGGCATACATGATGTTAACAATCAGCAGATTACAACAGTTCATATCACATAGCAGTTTTGCAACGATGATTAAGGCGTCAATATGAATAGGAACATGAATTCAAACTACTCCATCATCAAGATCACTCTGAGATGAACATTTTGACATATTATTCACGCAAAACGGGGCCACATGCTCATAGATACAAGCCACAAAAGAATGCAACATGCTACTGAAAATCAGGGACAGACAAATTTTTCACCTCGGGGAAAACTAGACGGAGAGGTCCAACGGGACAACATGGTGCAGCAGGGCCGTGGGCGGTGTTTGGTTTGCGGGATGCCATCGCCCGGGGATGAGGGCGTCCAGGTCGGGGCCGGGCCCACCTGTCGGTGAGGCGGGAGAGGTAGAGGGCGGCCATGGCAGGACGAGGATGGCGAGGGGAGGTCCGGCGGGGCCGGATCTGGCAGCTCCGGCCGGATCCCGGCGTGGCAGGGCGCTGGTCACCGACGGAGCGGCGGTGGGAGCCGGGCAGCGCGGCGAAGGGGTCACCGGACCTGGGCGGCGCCGGCCTAGATCTGGACGGAGGTGAGGCAGGAGCGGCAGCGGGGTCGACGCGGCAGGGCAGAGCAACGGCAGTGGCGACGTGGGTGGAACGGTGGTGAGGCGGCGGCTTTGGGCGCTTGAGGCGCGACGGCGGGGCTGGAGCAACGCGAGGAGGAGACGGGCGGCGCACGCGGGCTCGCGGGGCCCTGTTGCAGCCCAGGGGCGGGCCGGCCATGGGCTCTGCGGGCTACGGCGGGGCTGGGGCATGGGGATAACGTGACAAGTCCAGGTGGTGCTCCCGGAGTGGCTGGAGGCGATGACGCGGCGGCGGCTGGCCACTGGGGCTTGCCAAGTGGCGGAGGGAGGCTGGGGCGCACCGGATCTGGAGGGGGAGGCGGTGGCGCAGCAGTCGAGGTGGGAGGAGGCACTGAAAACGAGGAGGAGAGGGGCAGCTGGCTACGGGAATTGAGGAGGGGGTAGGTTGAAGGCCAAAAATGAAGAGAGGGGGTGTATATATATGGAAGGGGGCTAAGGTTAGGGGGTTTTTGCTCCGTTTTCGAACATCGGATCTCGATCCAATGGTCCGGAGCGGAGGGAGTCTAGGAGAGGAGTTGGTGGGCTGTGAAGAATGACTTGGGCTGAGGGGAAAGAAGATAAGTGCAGCCCGGCGGCAGTTTCGGAGACCGAAACGTCCGACGAATATACCGGCTATATCGCGGCCATATCTTTAACGGTAGGGCTATCAAACGGACTCTGAATGCGACGAAATTTGACAGGCGGTCTACCTACACTATAATAAGACCGCACGCCAACTTTCATCCCATTCCAAGAACATTTTTATGCCACTTATAAAATAATATTTCGGAGGTGCCGCGGGTGTGTCTGTGCTCAGAACGGACAATGGAAAGAACTGGGAGAACCTGAACAGATGCAAGTTTTTAAAAACATGCAGATGAAATGCAGATGATGACATGGCAAAGTGCAACACGCAAGCAAATGACATGGCAACGACGGCGAATAACTGGAAGACACCTGGCGCATCGGATCCGGGGCGTTATAAACAAGTATGAAAATATTTTGCAAGAATAAAACTACGAGTACTTTACGAGAATAAAACTACGAATAAATTGGAAGGTAATAAAAGTGGATAGCTGTTGTCAACAAGAAAGTAATTTGTCCCTACACGATCGATAAAAAGTACCGGTAATCATTCTTGCAATTTTATATGAGGGAGAGGCATGAGCTAACATACTTTCTCTACTTGGATTATATGCACTTATGATTGGACCCCTAGCAAGCATCTGCAACTACTAAAGATCATTAATGTCGTGAAACCCAACCATAGCATTAAGTGTCAAGTCCTCTTTACTCCCATACGCCATGACCCACTTATCCGCGTTTAGGCTGCTGTCACCCTCACAACACCGACAATAAGCAAACTATGAACATATTAAACACCCTACAGTAGGGGACCCTCACGTTTGCACGAGACGGAGGGCACCGTAGGACAGCACCATAAATAAAATATACAATCATACCAGCCAAGATCATGATTAACCCATAGGACAAAACAGATATACTCAAACATCATAGGATAGCCAAATATCATTAGGAAACAATATATGGAGTTGAGCACCATGTTTAAGTAGAGATTACAGTGGGGATAAGGGGTGTTACACCACTGCATAGAGGGGGAGAGAGTTGGTGTTGACGGTAGCAAGATTGTTGGTGTAGATCGCCGTCATGATCCTAGCCCCGGCGGCACTCCGGCGCCACCAGGAGAGAGGGGGGAGAGCCCCCCTCCTTCTTGTTCTTCCTTGGCCTCCCCCTAGATGGGAGGAGGGTTTCCCCTCTGGTCCATGGCCTCCATTGCAGCAGAGGGGCGGAGCCCCTCCAAGATTGGATCTCCCTCTTTGTTCTCTTCTGTTTTGCGTTCCCCAGATCTGGCCCTTCACGGTTTCTTAAATTCTGGGAGATCCGTAACTCTGATTGCGCTGAGATTTTTACACGATTTTTTCCCATAAATTATCTTTCTTGCACTAGAAGAAGGGCTCCAACCGACGTTCGAGGAGGGCACAAGACACCAAGGCGTGCCTGGGGCCTGTGGCACGTCCTGGTGGGTTGTGGGCTCTGTGGGCCCCCATTTGCGTTGATTCCGCCTCCTAAAGATCACATATATTCCACAATAATTCTCCGTAAATTTTTATCGCGTTTGGACTTCGTTTGAAATGGATTTTCTGTGATACAAAAAAACATGCAAAAAACAGGAACTGGCACTGGGCACTGGAGCAATAGGTTAGTCCAATAAATCATATAAAAAGTTGGCAAAAGTATGTGAAAGTTGTATAATATTAGCATGAAACAATCAAAAATTATAGATACAACTGAGACGTATCAATTACTTTCGGCATTATTTATTTTGATAGCTCTAGATCAATAAACCTCCTCAATAACATAGGGTCCTTCCCATTTTGAAAGGGGTTTTCCTGCAAAGAATCTAAAACGAGAGTTGTACAAAAGAACATATTCTCCAACTTTGAACTCACACTTTTTTGATTCTTTTATCATGCCATCTTTTAACCTTTCTCTTTAAATAACTTTGCATTTTCATAAACTTGGGTCTCCATTCATCTAATGAGTTAATATCAAATAACCTCTTTTCACCAGCAAGTTTTAAATCATAATTGAGTTCTTTAATTGCCCAATATGCTTTATGTTCCAATTCAAGAGGCAAATGACAAGCCTTTCCAGCAACCATTTTATAAGGAGACATACCCATAGGATTTTTATATGCTGTTCTATAAGCCCAAGGTGCATCATCTAGTTTCTTAGACCAATTCTTCTGAGACCTATTGACAGTCTTTTGTAAAATTAATTTTATTTCTCTATTGCTAAGTTCAACTAGACCACTAGACTGACGATGATAGGGTGATGCAATTCTGTGGTTAACATCATACTTGGCAAGCATTTTACGGAAAGCGCCATGAATAAAGTGTGAACCACCATCAGTCATTAAATATCTAGGGACTCCAAACATTGGGAAAATAACTTCCTTAAGCATGTTAATAGAGGTGTTTTGATCAGCACTACTGGTTGGAATAGCTTCTACCCACTTAGTAACATAATCAACAACAACCAAAATATGAGTATACCCATTAGAGGAAGGAAAAGGTCCCATGAAATCAAATCCCCAAACATCAAATGGTTCAAAAGCAAGTGAATAATTCATAGGCATTTCTTGATGCTTACCGATATTACCTATTCTTTGACATTCATCACAAGATAAGACGAACATACGAGCATCCTTGAAGAGAGTAGGCCGATAAAAACCAGATTGCAATACCTTATGAGCAGTTATGTCTCCCGCATGATGTCCTCTATAAGCTTCGGAGTGACATTTCCGTAGGATTTGTTCCTGTTCATGCTCAGTTACACAATGTCCAATAATACCATCTACTCCTTCTTTATAAAGATGTGGGTCATCCCAATGGTAATGTCTTAAATCATAGAAGAATTTTTTATTTTGTTGGTAGGTGAACCTAGGCGGTATGTATTTAGCAACAATATAATTAGCATAGTCAGCATACCAAGGTGTACTATTAGAAACATTCCTTGCAGCTAACCATTCATCAGGAAAGCTATCATTAATAGGTTGTGGTCCATCAAGAATATTTTCAAGCCTAGACAGGTTATTAGCTACGGGGTTCTCTTCTCTTTTTCTATTAGTGATATGCAAATCAAATTCTTGTAGTAGAAGAACCCACCTAATGAGCCTAGGTTTAGCATCTTTCTTTTCCATAAGATATTTTATAGCAACATGATCAATGTGAACGGTCACTTTGGAATCAACAATGTAAGATCTAAATTTATCACAAGCAAACACCACACCTAAGAATTCTTTTTCAGTAGTAGCATAATTTCATTGAGTACTGTCTAGAGTTTTAATAGCATAATGGATAACATTTAGTTTCTTATCAACTATTTGTCCTAGAATAGCACCAACAACATAATCACTAGCATCACACATAATCTCAAAAGGCAAATTCCAATCAGGTGGTTGAACAACAGATGCAAAATTAAGTCTTTCTTGAGTGTTTTGATGGTTTCCAAACAATCATCATTAAAAACAAAAGGAATATCCTTTTGCAAAAGATTTGTAAGAGGCCTAGAAATTTTAGAAAAGTCTTTGATAAATCTCCTATAGAAACCAACATGACCAAGGAAACCACGAATACCTTTGATATCTCTAGGACATGTCATTTTCTCAATTGCATCAACCTTGGCTTTGTCCACCTCAATGCCTCTTTCAGAAATTTTATGGCCCAAAACAATACCTTCGTTAACCATAAAGTGGCACTTCTCCCAATTCAAGACAAGATTTGTTTGCTCACATCTCTGCAAAACTCAAACAATATTGCTTAAACAATCATCAAAAGACTTCTCATAAATAGAAAAGTCATCCATGAAAACCTCAACAATATTTTCACAAAAATCAGAGAATATAGCAGTCGTGCATCTTTGAAAGGTAGCAGGTGCATTACATAGACCAAAAGGCATACGTCTATAAGCATAAGTTCCAAAAGGACAAGTAAAAGTGGTCTTTTCTTGACCAGGTTGAGAAACAGGTATTTGTGAAAAACCGGAATATCCATCAAGGAAGCAAAAATGTGTGTGCTTACATAATCTTTCTAACATTTGATCAATAAAAGGCAGAGGGTAATGATCTTTTCTAGTTGCTTTGTTTAATTTTCTAAAATCAATTACCATTATGTAGCCTGTGACAATTCTTCGTGGAATAAGTTCATTCTTATCATTAGGAACAATGGTTATACCTCCCTTCTTAGGGACACAATGAACAGGACTTACCCATCTACTATCAGCTATAGGATAGATTATACCTGCTTCCAGAAGTTTCAATATTTCCATTCTTACCACTTCTTTCATCTTCGGATTTATCCGATGTTGGTGATCAACAACGAGTTTAGCATCAGGCTCCATATTAATCTTGTGCTGGCATAGGTGGGACTAATGCCCTTAAGATCATCAAGAGTATATCCAATAGCAGCTCGGTGCTTCCTTAGAACTTTCAATAATCTTTCTTCTTCATGTTCTGAAAGGTTAGCACTAATAATAACATGATATATCTTTTTCTCATCAAGAAAGGCATATTTCAAAGTGTCTGGCAATTGTTTTAATTCAAACACAGGATCACCTTTAGGTGGAGGAGGACCTCCTAGAGTTTCAATAGGCAGATTGTGTTTAAGAAGAGGTTGTTGTTCGAACAAGATTCTATCAATTTCATTTTTTTTCACGCATATGCAAATCATTTTCATCGTCTAGCAAATATTGTTCTAAAGGATCAGAAGGAGGTACAGCAAAAGCAAGACCAATAATTTCATCCTTACTAGGAAATCTTTCTTATGAGGTTTTCTACTAAACTTAGAAAAATTAAACTCAAGAGATTCATCACCAAAGCTAACACCGACAGTTTTTTTCTCACAGTCTATTTTAGCATTAATGGTGTTCAAGAAAGGTCTACCAAAGATAATGGGACAAAAGTCATCTTGTTAGGAACCATGAACAAGAAAATCAGTAGGGTATTTTATTTTCCCACACAAGACTTCAACATCGCTAACAATCCCAATTGGTGATATAGTATCTCTATTAGCAAGCTTAATAGTAACATCTATGTCTTCTATTTCAGTGGGTGATATATCATTCATATTTTCTTGATATAAGGAAAAAGGAATAGCACTCACGCTAGCACCTATGTCACATAAACCATGATAACAGTGATCTCCTATGTTAACTGAGACAACATGCATGCCAACAACAGGTCTATGTTTATCTTTTTCATCGGGTTTGGCAATCCTAGCAGCTTCAGCACAGAAGTAAATAGCATGCCCATCAATATTACCGACCAAGAGATCTTTAACCATAGCAACACTAGGTTCAACTTTGATTTGTTCAACTGGTTTAGGTGTTCTAATATAACTTTTGTTGACCACAATCGAAACTTTAGCATGTTCCTTCATCCTAATAGGGAAAGGTGATTTTTCAATATAAACAGTGTGAACACAGGATCAACATCATAAATGATAGTTTCTTCTTTAGCTTTTACCGGTTCTTTAGTTTCTTCTTTAATTGGTGGGTGATATTTGAACCACTTCTCTTTAGGAAGATCAACATGAGTAGCAAAAGATTCACAAAAGGAAGCTACTATCTCAGAGTCAAGTCCATATTTAGTGCTAAACTTTTGAAAAGCATCGATATTCATAAAAGATTTAACATAATCAAACTTAGGCTCAATACCTGACTCTTTACCTTCATCGAGTTCCCAATCTTTAGAGTTGCGTTTAATTTTTTCTAAAAGATCTCACTGGAATTCAATAGTCTTCTTCATGAAAGAACCAGTACAAGAAGTATCGAGCATGGATTGATCATTACGAGAAAGCCAAGCATAAAAGTTTTGAATAATAATTTCTCTTGAGAGCTCATGATTGGGGAATGAATATAAAATTGACTTAAGCCTCCCCCAAGCTAGAGCGATACTTTCTCCTTCACGAGGCCATATATATATATAACTCCGATCACGATGAATTAAATGCATAGGATAATTTTTTGATGGAATTCCAATTCCAACCAATTCCAGTTCCAAGATCCAATATCATCACATAGCCTATACAACCTTCTTCATAGCTTCATCTCCGGGTAAACCTGCAAGCTTAAACGATCCACATATATCAATTGCATATCAGGATGTTCGGTTCCATCTCCTCCATAAGGATTGGCTAGCAGTTGTTCTACCATACCCGAAGGAACTTCATATTCAATATTTTCAGTAGGTGCAGTAGGTTGAGGGGAAACTAATTGTTGTTCCGATCGAGGTGAAGATACCCCGAACAAACCCCTCAAAGGATTGTTTTCCATAGTAACAAGTGACAGTAAATTTCAGCACGTAGTAATAATTTTTCCTTACCAATTTCCACTTACCAAGAGCGCTTCACTCCCCGGCAACGGCGCTAGAAAATAGCTTTGATGACCCACAAGTATATGGGATCAATTTTAGCCTTTTATATAAGTAAGAGTCTCGAACCCAATGAGGAGCAGAAGGAAATGACAAGTGGTTTTCAGTAAGGTAATGTCTGCATGCACTGAAATTGTAAGTAACAAAGTAGTTTGATAGCAAAATAATTTGTAACGAGCAAGTAACGGTAGTAGTAACAAAAGTGCAGCAAGGTAGCCCAATCCTTTTGAGGCAAAGGACGGGCCAAAATGGTCTCTTGTGATAAGCAAAGTGTTCTTGAGGGTGTACGGGAATTTCATCTAGCCACTTTCATCATGTTGGTTCGATTCATGTTCGCTACTTGGATAATTTGGTATGTGGGTGGACCGGTGCTTAGGTGATGTTCTTACTTGAACAAACCTCCTACTTATGATTAACCCCCTTGCAAGCATCCGCAACTACGAGAAGAGTATTAAGAATAAATTCTAACCATAGCATTAAACTTTTGGATCCAATCGGTCCCTTACGGAATAACGCATAAACTAGGGTTTAAGATTATGTCACTCTCGCAACCCATCATCTAATAACTACTCCACAATGCATCCCTTAGGTACAAATATTGTGAAGTGTCATGTAGTCAACGTTCACATGACACCACTAAGGGAAACACAACATACATATCATGAAAATATCGAACACATATCAAGTTCACATGATTACTTGCAACATGATTTCTCCCGAGACCTCAAGAACAAAAGTAACTTCTCATAAATGATAATCATGCTCAAGATCAGAGGGGTATTAAATAGCACAATGGATCTGAACATATAATCTTCCACCAAATAAACCATATAGTAATCAACTACAAGATGTAATCAACACTACTAGTCACCCACAAGCACCAATCTATGTTCCGGTACAAAGACTAAACACAAGAGATGAACTAGGGTTTGAGAGGAGATGGTGTTGTTGAACACATTGATGGAGATAGCCCTCCCCAAGATGGGAGAGTTGTTGGTGATGATGATGACGATGATTTCCCCCTCCGGGAGGGAAGTTCCCCCGGTGAAATCGCTCCGCCGGAGGGCAAAAGTGCTCCTGCCCAGGTTCCGCCTCGAGATGGCGGTGCTTCATCCTGAAATTCCTCCCCTGATTTTTTTTCTAGGTCAAAATGACTTATGTACTAGAAGAGGGGCACCGGAGGTGGGCCGAGGTGAGCATAACCCACCAGGGTGCGCCTGGTCTCCCTGGCGAGCCCAGGTGGGTTGTGCCCACCTGGTGGGCCCCCTATGGTACTTATTGGCTCCAAAAATCCTCATTTATTCCATAAAAAATCCTCGTGAAGTTTTAGCTCATTTGGAGTTGTGCAGAGTAGGTAGCCTGGCGTAGCTTTTTCAGGTCCAGATTTCCAGCTACCGGAATTCTCCCCCTTTGTGTGTACCTTGCATATTATGAGAGAAAAGGCATTAGAATTACTCCAAAAAGCATTATTATGCAATGAAACAACATAAATAATAGTAAGTAAACATGATGTAAAATGGACGTATCACACATCTTACTAAATTAAATGATATACCCACCTTATTTGCTGATGATGAGAAAATTTGCTATTACTATATCCTCAGATTACTCCCGTTCTCATTAAAGGGTGATGCTAAGATATGGTACAATACTCTTTCTCCTGGTTGTGTGCGTAGTCCCCAGGATATGATTTATTACTTCTTCTAAAAATATTTTCCTGCTCATAAGAAACAAGCTGCCTTACAAGTGTCGGTGTACAAAAGTATGGGTACTTCTGTACCCCTTACTGGTGCACGGGCAGTCGCAGCCACACCAGCGGCAGGGCTTGGCGGGGCAGAGGAAGACAAAACCCGAAGACTACCAAGACATATACTCGAAGCACAATGAACAGAGGGAAAGCTGGACCACCCCCAGCAACACCCTTATCGGGGCAGCCTGCACAACACCAGCAAGCCCATCACCCTTGGGGCTGAGAGCTCTGACACAATCGCCAATGTTAAGACCAATATCTAAGAACGCATGCCTGGTAGCATGCAGATCCTCATGAAGGTTGACAGCCTACAGGCCCACGTGGGACCAGAAGACCAAGACCCCTGGCAAGACTGAGGGAGTCCTGGATTAGGGGGTATCCGGACAGCCGGACTGTGTATAACGTCCGGACTATTGAAGCATGAAGACACAAGACTCGGGACTTCTGCCCGTGTCCGGATGGGACTCTCCTTTGCGTGGAAGGCAAGCTTGGCGATCCGGATATTATATTTCCTTTCTTGTAACCGACTCCATGTAAACCCTAGCCCTCTCCGATGTCTATATAAACCAGAGAGGTTGGTCCTTAGAAGGCAGATCACAATTACAATCATACCATCATAGGCTAGCTCTTAGGGTTTAGCCTCTACGATCTCGTGGTAGATCTACTCTTGTACTACCCATATCATCAATATTAATCAAGCAGGAAGTAGGGTTTTACCTCCATCGAGAGGGCTCGAACCTGGGTAAACATCTGTGTCCCTTGCTTCCTGTTACCATCAGCCTTGACGCATAGATTGGGCCCCCCTACCCGACATCCTCCGATTTTGACACCGACATTGGTGCTTTCATTGAGAGTTCCTCTGTGTCGTCGCCGCAAGGCTTGATGGCTCGTCTCATCGTCAAGGACGACATCACCTCGGAGGGAGCTCTGGCTGTAGGCCAGACGCTCCGACTCGGCGGCTTTATCATGGCCGCCCCATCGGCAGTAGCGCCGACGATGGCCTCTCGGGTCATCAATCATAACCTTCGCGTAAGTTCGGAATTTGCCGAACTGATGGATCCAATAGAGCTGTCCTCCCTTAATGAACTCTTAGATTGCATCGCCGCTTTGGGAGTCGCTATGAACTATGACCGGATTGGGCTTAAACCCGATCGAAGGGACATCAGGTCCCCGCCGGTCACCCATGAGATAGCGATAGTGGAGGAACCACACGCGGATTGTCCCTCAACTTTGAGGACGAATTATGTTCGGATCACCGAACTCCTTGAGCCGAAAACCTTCTCAAAGGAAAACATGACCCAGGTCCTGGACTTAGAATCGGGCATTGGGCCAAAGAAATTGGGCAGCACTCCGGATTCTGAGCTGTTAAGCTCAGAACCGTCCGCGCCCTTGGGCGTTAGATCGGATCAAAATCTGGATTCTGCTAACAACACCTACCTGGACTTAAACTGTCTCTCCCACATCAGGCAAGAGCCCCAGGAAACCGTACATCACTACTGGGCCAGATTCCTCCTTGCGCTTAACAAGGTCAAGGACTGCCGCGAGGAGAACGTGGTCTCACTCTTCTGCAAAAACTGCACGGATGAAGGACTCCTGAATGCTATAAACCGCCGCGACATAGTATGCTTCGCGGACTTGGCAATCATAGTACGGAAGTACTGTGAGATGGAGAGCGCGTGGAAAACCCAAACGGAATTTTGGGATAGTACCGCTCTCACCAAGACCTTTGCCCGAACTAAACGGACAAACTCTCGTAAGTCGTCCGATCCAATCCCCAAGAAACCAAAACCCACCCCAGGGTGGGGATCCGCATTGGAAGAATGGCTCGACGGGCCATGTAAGCTCCACAGCACTCCGGATACAATACCAACTCATAGCCTTAGGGCATGTTGGATACTCCGACAGGTGGCGAAAAGTGGCGAGGATCTCCTTGTAGGCCATAAAGCGGAACAGCATCCTGCCAGCGAACACGATACGGTACTAACAGTCTTCGAGACTTTTGCCTCGAACAATAGGCGCAAGCGAGCTCGTCGAAGCTCCGCTGAAATTTACCATGTGGCAAAAATAAACCCCTGGAACGACACTGCTATAACTTTCAATGCCAGTGATGAACCTCGATTCTAGACTGTCCGAGCACTGGCTGCTTTGGTCCTTAGCCCAATCGTGGACGGCTTTCGGCTCGCCAAAGTACTCATGGACGGAGGAAGCGGATTAAACTTGATCTATGAGAAAACGCTCGACAAGATGGAAATTGATAAAGGGCGCATTGAGCGAAGCGGCACCACCTTCAGGGGAATCATCCCTACTCAGGAAGCGCGGTGTGCGGGAAAAAACACACTCGATGTGGTATTCAACACCCCGGAAAATTATAGGTCCGAAGAAATCACATTCCAAGTGGCTCCCTTTAGCAGCGGATACCACGCCCTTCTAGGGCGGGACGCGTTTACAAGCTTTCAAGTTGTACCTCATTACGGGTACATGAAGCTTAAAATGCCCGGACCCAACGGAATCATCACTCTAGCCAGTGATCCGGACGTTGCACTTCGCGCCGAAAACAAAACCGCGGCACTGGCCCTGGAAGCATTATCTGAAGCCCTAGCAGCCGAAGAGTTAACAACACTACGGGCCACCGTGGACAGGGACGACATGATACTCGACAAGCGACCCAAGTCCACCTCATTTAAACCTGCAGACGAGATAGTCAAATTCCAAGTCCACCCAACGGACCCCACGAAGACAGCATCCATCGGGACACAGTTGAGCCCCGTGATGGACGCCGCGCTGCGAGATTTCTTACGCGAGAATTGGGACATTTTCGCCTGGCACCCTTCAGACATGCCAGGCATCCCAGGCCGGCTGGCCGAACACAACCTCAATATACTAAAGGGATACAAACCGGTCAAACAGACCCTAAGGCGGTTTTCAGAACCCAAACGGCAAGCCATGGGGGAAGAGCTAGCCAAGCTACTTGAGGCCGAATTCATCAGAGATATTAAACATCCGGATTGGCTGGCAAATTTGGTAATGGTACCAAAAAAGGACAAATCCTGGCGCCTATGCGTCGACTTCAAAGACCTCAACAAGGCTTGCCCCAAGGATCCCTTTCCCCTCCCTCGCATCGATCAAATCATCGATGCCACAGCTGGACACGACTCGCTGTGTTTTCTCGACACATACTCCGGATACCATCAAATAAAGATGACATAGTCTGACCAAGCTGCAACAGCTTTTATAATGCCATATGACCCTTTTTGCTTCAACACTATGCCCTTCAGGCTCAAGAATGCCGGTGCAACCTATCAACACATGATTCAAACATGCCTGGAAAAACAAATCGGCAAAACAGTGGAAGCATATGTGGACGACGTGGTCATAAAAACCAGACACGTTGAAACCCTAATAGATGACTTGAGGCTTACATTCGATAACCTCTGGACATACGACATCAAGTTGAATCCAGAAAAATGTGTTTTCGGTGTCCCCTCGGGGAAGCTACTGGGCTTCATTGTTTCCAATAGAGGAATCGAAGCGAATCCAGCAAAAATCCGAGCTCTGTCGCAGTTGGCTATACCAACAGACCTCAAGCACATCCAGAAGCTAGCTGGATGTGTGGCCGCTTTGAGCCGCTTTATATCCAGGCTAGGAGAAAAGGAATTGCCTCTTTACCGCCTCCTTCGATGCACCGAACACTTTGTATGGATGGATGCAGCCGCGGCCGGACTCGATGAGATAAAGACCTTATTGGCCAGTAATCCAGTCCTAACAGCGCCAAACATCGGCGAACCTATGCTACTATACATAGCGGCAACACATCAAGTGGTAAGGGCAGTGCTCGTTGTCGAACAAGAGGTGGACGGATACAAATTCCCGCTTCAAAAGCCGGTTTATTACGTATCCACGGTCCTCACCCCATGCAAATCCCGATACCCACATTATCAAAAAATAGCATACATGGTCTTCATGGCATCCCGGAAGCTAAGACACTACTTTCAAGAGTGTTCGATTACCATCGCCTCCGAAGTACCACTCAATGGCATCATTAATAACCGCGACGCTACGGGCCGGATTGCTAAATGGGCTATTGAGCTCCTTCCATTCGACATAATATACAAACCACGATGAGCCATTAAGTCGCAAGTACTGGCTGACTTTGTCGCCGAATGGACAGAAGCCGAACTCCCTAAAGAGTACGAGGCGTACTCCAACTGGATCATGCACTTCGACGGCTCCAAAATGCTGGTCAGACTGGGAGCAGGGGTAGTCCTGACGTCTCCCACCGGGGACACGGTCCAGTACATCCTACAAATATTATACACAGACTCCAACAATGCAGCCGAATATGAGGCTCTGTCGCATGGTCTTCGGATGGCAGTCTCTATGGGCATCCAACGCCTGGAAGTGCGTGGGGATTCGAACCTCGCAATATCACAAATAAATGGAGACTTTGATGCCAACAATCTGAAAATGGCGGCCTATCATAATGTCGTCCTCAAAATGTCAGCTCAGTTCGAGGGGCTCGAATTCCACCATGTGGCTCGAGAAAACAATCAAGCGGCGGACGTCCTCGCCCGCATCGGCGCCAAGCGCGACCCCGTCCCACCTAATATATTCCTGGAAAGGCTATTCAAGCCATCCGTAGTATGGGAAGGGGAGTCCGGCAATACCAGCACGGATCCGAACACACCCCCAGACTCCGAACCATCAGACACAATCGGAGGCTCTACCATCGAAAAAACATCTTCGGCACACAAAATCATGGCCGTAATCGCCCTGTGGACCAAGCCTTTCTTGGCCTACCTAAACAGGCAGGAGCTCCTCGAAGACCAAAATGAAGCACGCTGCATAGTCCGGCGTTCTAAAGCTTACAAAGTCCACGAAGGGGAACTCTACAAGAAAAGCGCGACCAGAGTGCTCCAAAGGTGCATCTCCGAAGAGGAGGGCGGCAACTCTTGGCTGAAATCCATGCCGGACTGGGCGGACACCACGCCGCAGCTCGAGCGCTAGTCAGTAAAGCCTTCCGTATAGGCTTCTATTGGCCGACGGCCCGAGAAGATGCACAGGACCTTGTGCAACATTGCGTCGGCTGCCAGCTCTTCGCCAATCAGAGTCATATGCCCCCTACCGCTCTCCAAACAATCTCCATAACTTGGCCCTTCGTGGTCTGGGGGCTGGATATGGTCGGACCTCTTAAAGGGGGAAGCCATAAGAAAAAAAATACTTATTGGTCATGGTGGACAAATTCACCAAATGGATAGAAGCCAAACCAGTTAAAACGGCCGAATCCGGACCAGTAATATACTTCATATCCGGGGTCGTACACCGGTACGGTGTCCCCCACAGCATCGATAATGGCTCAAATTTCACAGCCGATGAAGTGAAAACTTGGTGCGGCAAAATGGGCATTAAGCTCGACTACGCTTCCGTCTACCACCCCCAAACAAACGGCCAGGTCGAACGAGCAAATGGTCTCATCATGAGCGGGATAAAACCCAGACTAGTGCGATCTTTAACAGAATCGGATACGCACTGGATAGAGGAGCTCGACTCTGTACTCTGGGGGCTGTGGACCACACCGAATCGCACCACCAAATATACACCATTTTTTATGGTGTACGGTGCGGAAGCAGTACTACCCTGCGACATAATACATGATTCGCCATGCGTACGCTTGTACAAAGAGAAGGAAGCCGAGTTAGATCGGCAGGATAGCTTGGATGCCCTGGAGGAGGAGCGCGATGTCGCAAAAGCCCGTTCCGCATTCTATCAGCAGCAGGCTCGACGATATCAAAGCAGAGAAGTGCGGGCCAAAACTTACAATATTGGCGAGCTTGTTCTATGCCTACCGGAGAAGAAGAAGGACAAACTCAAACCCAAGTGGGAAGGTTCCTTCATCATTGAAAAAGTCCTCACCGGAGGAGCGTACCATCTACGTAATGCATCTGATAACAGACTCGAGCCAAACCCATGGAACGCGGCCAGATGTCGAACTCAGTGTTCGTCTCCTTACCCCTCCTTTTTAATTATGCTCCACCTCTTTTTTATCTCCTTTCTCGACCCTTTTTCTCTTCACACAAAGTATTTAATATAGTGCGGACTCCCGGATCATTCCGGACGTACTATGTGTGTAAGCTGTACCTGGGGGCTTCCTATTCGGAAGCTAGACATAATTACTTTAAATGGCTTTTTGCCCATCGCATATGCATTCTTTTTCCATATGTGCCTTTTCTTCACCATTATATGCATCGATATGACTTAAGATGTGGCCAAGCTGGGTTGCCTGGCTCTTGTGTTTATGCCCTATGTTCCCGTTAATTCGGCTAGGGCATAAGGGGAGCACCTCTGCGATTGTTACTGCCGGTTAAGCCAGATGTGTACCTCAGACTGGGTGAAGCCGAAAGCTAGTTTCCTTAAGAGAATATTCGATCAGTGAACAAAGGATGTATTCGTTGGTTACAACAAAAATCCCCAGAAGTCTTGTATCCTACGCCATCGTTTGCAGTCCGGACATGTGCATTGACGCATGCATACCCAGGGAAAGGAACCCCTAATGGAACTATTCTCCCTGGAAGATGTTTCTTACTATCCATGTAATATAACATAACTAGTTGGGTACTTGTCTGTTCAAGCACTTATGACCCCTACGCCTGGTCTCCACGCATACCCCAGTTTTGTATGACTCAGCGGGTATTCGGACACACCCCGGACTGTAGGATCCGGGGACTGAAGCGAAAAGGTCTGCCATGACAAATGATTTTAATCCGGCTAGGGGCTACTTACGCCCATTAAATTACACAGTCACTTGGACTGACTATATTCCTCCTCTATACCATCTAATAGGCTATCTAGCTTACAATCCTGTTGAGAGTACTTAGCGGCTAACGCTACCTGGTCATATACCAAACTTATGGGAATTTCTTGCCCATCGGGCCCCGCCGGTCCTACTTCGGCCATATGGTTCGGGTCCAGCTTGGTGTAGCGCGTCTTCACCATTGCCCAGGCTTCTCTTGCACCTTGCCGGCACGCTGATATCTTCCACAGATGAAAGCGCTGCCGGGCTCCTTGAAGCAGGTCCGCAAGCTCCCCCATGCCATTTGGCAGGAGGCTTGACGGCCACAAGGCCTGAGCAACGCCATGCATCACATGCCGAGCATGCTCGTGCAACTGGGAAAGTTCTTGCAGCAAATCACCTGCAGATGAGGGCATCTCCTCTTCAGGGCGACCCGTTAACATTCCTGCAGACAAATTTTTTTAAAAACTTCCTCACCGAACTATCACATAGTTCGGTTGAGCTCTTACCATAAATGCAGCGTCGAAGCTTTTTGTTCTCCTTCACGAAGTCCGCCAGTTGAGCGCGGACGTCCTTTAATTCCACGTCCAGACGAATATTGGCATCTTGTAGCTTGTTCTTCTCTTGCGTCACCTGCGTAAGGATGCGCTCGCCAGCCTTTAGCTGCCATTGGAGATGCGAGTCGTCACCCATTACGCCCTCTGGATTCACCCCAGGATTGTCTGCAAAATTTTCTGTTAGACTAACTGCACCAGCCATTTACTAACTGGTACATCTACGTATAATGGAGACAAATATTACCAGAGGGGGCCTTTCGGGGTCCCTCTAACTTGGCTACCGCATCAGTCAGCTGGGCCTTGCATGCCTCCAGCTCCTGCGCCAATTGTTCATTCTTGTCCACAAGGACCTATGCATATATTGATCCTTCAAACTGTTGTCCCAACTATTCCAAGTCTCAGGGGCTGCTGCTATACATACTTATCAAAATTTCTTACCCGTATGTCTTTGATATACTGGTTTGTCGCTTGGGCAAGCCCGCCTCGAGCAGCTCGGACATATGCGTCCGCCAAATTGAAGGCATTAAAAGCCTCTTCGGAAAAGATGTTGTTCCGTAGCACGGCCCTCCGGCGCCGGTGATTCATGGCGCTCTCCACTTCGGAGTTTGTGGCCAAACACATATCTGCATCCTCCGTCGGGGAGCTATGCGGTGTTGGCCCCATGTCCGCCTCTGCCCCCGAAGCCGGTTCTGGAACCCGGCTAGTGGAGGCGTGATTGGTGGGGTCCCCGGATATAGTCCGGTTATTCCTCTTCCTACCAGACATAAAGGACGCTGTCATATTTCAAATTCTATAATTGCAGGACAGGTTATCACTTTACCTCTGTAGCAGTGTGTCAACCCTCACCGCCTTCCTCTTGAGCCTGCCCGATCCAGACGCCCGTGGTTGACGAGTCCCTAGGGGCTCGGCCCCTTGCTCCGACCGTAGTCTCTGCAAATAGGACGACGCCTCAAGGGTAAATTATAATACCCGGAGGGAGTCCTCTTCAGAGGATAAGGTTTTTTAGTTCGGCTTACATGCGACATGGGGAGCAGTCCAGGGTAGTCGGCCGTAATGGCCACTAGGGCGCCATCCCAGCTCGCTTGATAGAATACCCCGTCGACAAGCTCCATAGTGATATCTAGATCTTCTCTGAGTCCCGGATCTAGGGCCCTTCCGGGGTCCTCTGGTTGCGGGGAGGGGCTGAAGACTCCTTCTACGGCCCTCCTCAGTTCCTGCTCAGAAGCATTGATGCAAGTAACCTTAGCAGAAGAACACTAGAGTAAGTGAAGCAGGGAAAAGAATGGCAACTTACCCACTCTGGGGGTTGTACATGGAGAATCCGTCCCGCGTTTTTATGCGAAGGAATTCCTCCACTTCCCCTTTGTACAAATCGGACAATATCCTTGCCAAAGTGGTAGTGGAGTCCGGACCCTTACGGCCGCAGCGGGTGGCGTCGTCTTCCCTATTGAAATGCCACATGGGCTTCCCCGATATTGGAGCGGTTGCACTCCCTGCTTTATGCATATCGCCATGACCTCGACTATCGTCAGTCCGGATTTGGCCAGTAGCTTTATCCTATTCATCAGGAGGTATATTTCCCTTGTGTCCTCTTCTTGAGGGCCCCGGGGGCGCCAGCTTAGGCGTGCCCTCGGCGGGGCGTTGCTGAACTTGGGGAGACCTGTCCGGACTGGATCCGGAAGGGGAACGTCGTCTATATAGAACCACTCTGAAGGCCAGTTTTCTGGTGCCTTCTCAGGAGTGCCGGACAGGTATCCAGTCTCGGCGATGCGCCATACTTTGGCCCCGCCCACTTGACATAGGGACTCTCCCTGGGTGCGGGGGATGAGGCAGAACAGCTTCCTCCATAATCCGAAGTGTGGTTCACAGCCTAAAAACAGCTCGCAAAGGGCGACATACCCCGCTATGTGCAGAATAGAGGCGGGGGTAAGATTGTGTAACTGGAGGCCGTAGAACTCCAGGAGCCCGCAAAGAAACGGGTGAATAGGAAACCCGACGCCCCTCAGCAGATGCGGGATGAGGCATATGCGCTCCTCCGGAGATGGGTTAGGAGATCACTCAGCTTGTTCCCCTCCGTCATAAGTGGCTATTCCAGCTCGGACGGGGACCGTGAACGCCGGTGGGAGAAACCCTTGGGTTTGTAACTCTATCAAACGGCTATGAGGAACTAAACACTCTCCCCAATCCCCTGACTTGGAACGAGAAGGGCGAGCAGAAGAGCTGCGACGGCCAGCCATGTTGGAATGGTTTTTTACGGAGCGCTCCGTTGGATGCTAGCCTTGGGAGGGAGAGTGAGGTTTGGATCTGAGAATCCCCGTCCCTTCAAATAGACGGTTGGCCCGGCGGATCGAGGGTGGCAAATGCAAAAATGCCTCGACTCCTTGCATTCGCTCGACACGTGGAGATGGTCATTACTGAGGCACTGAAGCCAAGGAGCACAACATTGATTGGAGGCCGGACACTATTCGTCGTAACAGGTACTTTGCAGTATTCGGAGATGGAACCCACCTTGCAATGCCGAAGACAATACTGCGTGCTGGACTCATCCTCATTGAAGCCTGGTTCAGGGGCTACTGAGGGAGTCCTGGATTAGGGGGTATCCAGACAGCCGGACTGTGTATAACGTCCGGACTATTGAAGCATGAAGACACAAGACTCAAGACTTCGGCCCGTGTCCGGATGGGACTCTCCTTTGCGTGGAAGGCAATCTTGGCGATCCGGATATTATATTTCCTTTCTTGTAACTAACTCCATGTAAACCCTAGCCCTCTCCGGTGTCTATATAAACCGGAGAGGTTGGTCCTTAGAAGGCCGATAACAATTACAATCATACCATCATAGCTAGCTCTTAGGGTTTAGCCTCTACGATCTCGTGGTAGATCTACTCTTGTACTACCCATATCATCAATATTAATCAAGCAGGAAGTAGGGTTTTACCTCCATCGATAGGGCCCTAACCTGGGTAAACATCTTTGTCCCTTGCTTCCTGTTACCATCAGCTTTGATGCACAGATCGGGACCCCCTACCGAGATCCGCCGGTTTTGACACTGACAAAGAACCTTGCCGGGGACGACTCCAAGGCCCCTGGCAAGCCTTGCCGGGGACGATCGCTGGGCCGCGGCCGGACCCGCACCCGACAAGGGTTCACCACCTCACCTCCACTCTAGTGCGACATCAGTGTGCCAACTAAGCTGACGCCTGCATGGCGGCATGCAGATCTTCGTGGAAGCTCTACCTTCACACCAACACAGCAGCTAACTAGCCAGCATGGCACTGCATGCCTTGTCAACATGGATGCGTGTCGAAGAGAGGGGAGGCGGCAACGGATGGGATGGCTCCTGTTACCATCCCCGATAAAGTAGGAGGACACGTAAGCAGCACATTAAATGCGTTCGTCCTAAGTTGACCGAGCGATAAGCTTGATCACTGTAGCTTGCCACCTCCTGTGTGCCATTGTGGCAACCCCTTTACATATAAAAGGAAGCCCAAGGCATACAGAGAGAGCATTCGAACTTTTGGACCGTGCTTGCATTGTAGCTAGTTCAAAAGCTCAAGAACACATATATCCAGACAAGCAGGACTAGGGTATTACGCATCTTTGCGGCCCAAACTTGGGTAAAATCCACTGTGTGCTAACGGCTCGACCTGCTCTTCGTGCAGCTATCCCCCACCGAACTAGAAGGGATCCTTGTGACCCCATAAGTGTTCGGTTTCCCCGACATCTTTGGCGCGCCAGGAGAAGCAAGGGATCTGAAAGCAATGGTGGCGCGGCGGCGGCGAGGAGGAGCAAGAACTCTGGTTTTTCGCTCAAGCAAGAAGCAGGGGAATGGCGGTTCCAAGATTGGGAGGAGCGGAGGGGGTAAATGAGCAGTGCCCCTGTCGATTTCCCCTTTTTATGGGGAAGGCCCGGGCCACCTCTTTACCATTTACTGTAGGGTGACGCATGCGTGCCACACCCATCCTACGCACGGCCCCCATGTCACGCACTCAATGCGGGTCATGGGGAAGCGCAACTGACAGAAAGATCGTGGTGATCCATCTCTGCCACGCCCGCCCGCACATTGCCTTGGGCCTAGCCGAACTATGCCTTGCGCTTATGTGTGGCCTAGGCCCGGGGCTCCTATCGGTGTACAAAAGTATGGGTACTTCTGTACCCCTTACTGGTGCATGGGCAGTCGCAGCCACAGCAGCGGCAGGGCTTGGCGGGGCAGAGGAAGACAAAACCCAAAGACTACCAAGACATATACTCGAAGCACAAGGAACAGAGGGCGAGCTGGACCACCCCTGGCAACACCCTTGTCAGGTCGGCCTGCAAAACACCAGCAAGCCCATCACCCTTGGGGCTGAGAGCTCTGACACCATCGACAATGTTAAGACCAAGATCTAAGAACTCATGCCTAGTAGCATGCAGATCCTCATGAAGGTTGACAGCCCACAGGCCCACGTGGGACCAGAGATCCTCGCCGGGGACGACTCCAAGGCCCCCGGCAAGCCTTGCCAGGGACGATCGTTGGGCCGCGGCCGGACCTGCGGCAAGGGTTCACCACCTCACCTCCACTCCAGTGCGACGATCAGCGTGCCAACTAAGCAGACGCCTGCGTGGCGGCATGTAGATCTTCGTGGAAGCTCTACCTTCACGCCAACACAGCAGCAAAGTAGCCAGCATGGCACTGCATGCCTCGTCAACATGGACGCGTGTCGAAGAGAGGGGAGGCGGCAACAGACGGGATGACTCCTGTTACCATCCCCGATAAAGTAGGAGGACACGTAGGCAACGCATTAAATGCGTTTGTCCTACGTTGACCGAGCGATAAGCTCGATCACTATAGCTTGCCACCTCCTGTGTGCCACTGTGGCAATCCCTTTACGTATAAAAGGAGGCCCAAGGCATACAGAGAGAGCATTCAGACTTTTGGACCGTGCTCGCATTGTAGCTAGTTCAAAAGCTCAAGAACACATATATCGAGACAAGCAAGACTAGGGTATTACGCATCTTTGTGGCCCAAACCTAGGTAAAATCCACTGTGTGCTAACGGCTCGACCTACTCTTCGTGCACCTAATCCCCCGCCGAACTAGAAGGGATCCTTGTGACCCCATAGGTGTTCGGTTTCCCCG
The DNA here is from genome assembly GCF_018294505.1 of Triticum aestivum. Taxonomy (NCBI): domain Eukaryota; kingdom Viridiplantae; phylum Streptophyta; class Magnoliopsida; order Poales; family Poaceae; genus Triticum; species Triticum aestivum. Next base: position 128,879,554 of record NC_057807.1, on the reverse strand, counting down.
ACAACAGGAAATATTTAACTTTGGGCAAATCGAAGAAGAGAGTCTCCACGAGCTTGGGGGAGGCTTATCCAATTGCTTAATGCTTTGCCTGATCATCCTCTTCAAAAAAATGAAATACTTGATATCTTCTATAATGGACTAACCGATGCTTCTAGGGACTTTCTAGATAGTTGTGCTGGTTGTGTTTTAGGGAACGAACTGCTGAACAAGCTGAAGAATTATTGAATAATATATTGAAGAATTATGATGATTGGACTCTTCCTGAACGACCGCCTAAACCCACTCCGAAGAAGAGGGGTATCTTATTTCTCAGTCCTAAAGATATGCAGGAGGCAAAGAAATGCATGAAGGAAAACGGTATTAAAGCCGAGGATGTTAAGAATTTACCCCATATTGAAAAATACATGGTCTTGATGCACCACCTCCGCGGGTGGTAGAGGTAAATTCTTTCATAAAGTTTGATGAAAGTGACATCCCTTACAATAAACATCCTAGTCAATGCTTATATGAATTTGATAGGTACATCATCAAACAAGATCACTTCAATGCAAATGTTAAGAAACAATTGAAATACAACTCCGATATGATTACTCGCTTGAGTGACTTGTTATTTAGAATCACTATTGATGTTAGAGGTGTAGGAAAGCATTCCTCTATGGTTCAAACCCGGTTAGAACAAGTTGCTAAATCTCAAAGGAATTGCTTTGTGAAATGAATAATAATATGAATGACTTTGTTGTTAGACTAGCAACTAGAGGAGGCAAAATGACTCAGGAACCACTTTATCCTAAGGGACATCCTAAAAGAATTGAACAAGACTCTCAAAGAATTAATATTGATGCACCTCTTCTAAAAAGAAGAAGAAAAAGAAAAAGATAGGACTTTGCATACCTCTAGTGAACCTGAAATAGAAAAACCTCTTGAAGATAATAATGATGTCTCTATCTCTTATGTTGAAACTCAATCTGGTAATGAACATTCACCTAGTGAAAATGAAAATGATAATGATGACGTTCATGAAGACACCCAACCAGACAATGATAAAGAACCAGATAATGATGTTGAAATAGAACCTGTTGTTGATCTTGATAACCAACAACCTAAAAATAAAAGATATGACAAAATAGAATTTGTTGCTAGAAAACATGGAAAAGGAAGGGAATCATGGGTTCAAAAACCCATGCCCTTTCCACCTAAACCAACTAACAAAAAGATGATGAAGAATTTGAACGCTTTGCTGAAATGCTTAGGCTAGTCTTTTTGCGCACCCGCTTGACTGATATTTTAAAGATGGCCCCTTCTTCAAAATACATGAAAGACATCATCACAAATAAGAGAAAGATACCTGAAGCTGAAATCTCCACCATGCTTGCTATTTATTATTTTAAGGATGGAGTACCTAAAAACTTGGAGATCCAGGAATACCAACTATACTGTGCTCCATCAAAAGAAATTATGTCAAAACTGCTTTGTGTGGTTTAGGAGCTGAAGTTAGTGTTATGCCTTTCTCTTTATATAAAAGACTTGATTTGAATAAACTCACACCTACTGAAATATCTTTGCAAATGGCTAATAAGTCAACTGCCATACCCATCGGTATTTGTGACGATGTACCTATTGTTGTTGCAAATGTTATTATCTTAACAGACTTTGTTATACTTGAGATGGCCGAGGACAATAATATGTCGATTATCCTTGGTAGACCCTTTTTGAATACGGCAGGGGCTGTTATTGATTGCAATAAAAGCAAGGTCACTTTTCATATCAATAGTAATGAGCATACGGTGCATTTCCTGAAGAAATGATTCCAAATCAATGGTATTAATGTTACTGAGAAATCTCCGACAATTTGTATTGGAAGTTTTCAACTCCCTCTACCTTCTGCCAAAAAGAAATATGAAATACTTGTTGTTGGGGATATGCATATCCCCATTGAGGTAACTTAGTGTTTTACGAAAGTTCTTCGGTTTCATGCTAATCAAAAGTGGTTCTTAATAAGACTTGATCAACCTTATTAATAGATCATTTTTGAGAGGTATGAAGTTGATGAATTTAATAGGCACAGCCTTCTGCTCCCACCTTTTTTTGTTTTTTTAGTTAATTATAACAAAATGCCATGTTTAGCCTATTTTCTAAATTTTCCATGCAATAAAAAAGTGGTCGAATATAAAAGTGTTCAGAATGCCCTGAAAATTTAATACGATTTTTTTGAATATTTCTGAATTTCTGGTATGAATAACATCAGGGGGTGCCCCTGGTGCCCACAAGACACCAGGGCGCGCCAGCAACCCCAGGTGCGCCCTGGTGGGTTGTGGTCCCCATGTGGACCCGCTCACTTATCCCTTTAGCCCATGTCATCTCCTACCTCCAGAAAACAAATCACCATAGCTCTCTCCCTCGTGTTCTTGCTCTCAAACCCGCGGATTTCGATCTCTTTGCTCGAAGCTCTGTTTCCAAAACTATTTTGGGGGATTGCTCTTTGGTATGTGACTCCTCCATTGCTCCAATTAGTTTTTTCTTTAGTGATCTATATTTTGAATAATTAGCTACTCTTGGTGCTGCTATAAATGGGCTTGCATGTTGAATTCTTAGATTCTAAGTAGTTTGAATGCTTGTTATGGCCTCTAGGCATCCATATGAGTAGTTTCTATCAATCTTGGGAAGTTTTGTCGACAAAAAATTTGTGTCCCAAATTTTTTCAGAAATTGTTCAAAAATAAAAATGCAATTCTTTAGGAGTTCTTTGAAGAGAAGGTCTTCGGAAGCATCATCGAGTAGTGGCTCGATACGATGGTCCTATGTTGAACCAAGTGCAAGCTCAATGCAAGATGCTGCTACCAAATCATGCCTATGGTCGTGCAACGATTTCATGGTGAGTGCAGGTATTAAGGAAGAAGTTGAGCAATCTGTTCACAACACCGAGCTCGGTCCCTACATTGAAGATAAGTGCATCTAACATCTCAACCTCGCAGAAGCATTCACTAGGAAATTTAAATATCATCCTCGTGAGTCTAGAGTTTCATTTAGTCTTTATGATCATCCATTTACCATGCCTCTAGATGTGTTATGTGATGCCTGTAAAATTCCAGATTGGGGTTCGCTGGATGAACCGCCAAAATCTGAGTATGAGTCATTCTTGATTAATCTTCGATTTGGAGAGGATAGAGGAGTGGCACAATGTAGAATTAAAAGTATTCATTTCCCATCAGTTCACTACTTTGCACTCTTTAATGGCAAATGCAACATGGGCAAGCAAGATTGTAGCACACTATGTGCTCCTGACTTGAGCCTCATACACACAACTTTGACCAGAATTAAACGTTATAATCTGGGAGCAATCATTGCACGTACGCTGCAACGTAATGTTGATAGTCGTCACTTTTATGGTGGGATTTATGATTCTCGTTTAGCTAAATAGGTTGGTGTGACACCCCTGTCTAATGATCCCAGCCTACCTACTCAGTACTTAGACTTTGAGGCCATGAAGCGCCATCAATTCCTTCAGGGCACAATCACTGATTATACTTATAACTTGAGGTTCAATAAAGAACACATTGTGTCTGTTGTTTTTCCTGCGCCTGCTCTCTTTGATTATCACAGCAAAAGAAGATATTATGTTATTGAGAGCAAGGCCCACTTGTACAATGCGGAGGTCAAGGCTGCTCGGCGGGCTGAAGAGGCTGCACCAAGAGCCTCCATGAGCTATCATTCAGATTATTATCTAGGCTGCAGATGGTGATTACCAAGTTAGGCCAAAAGCCTAAGCTTGGGAGAGTACGTATTTCCACTGACATTATATTCATGTTCACACATTTCATTCCAGTTGTCGATGTTCACACTTTTTCATTGTAATATCCATGCTAGATTTATTTTCTCGCTATCTTCTTGTGTGTTTGAAAAACTTTGAGAAAATCCAAAAATATTTCTTGCTTCTCTTCGGTTTTTCTTTCTAGTTAAATTAGTTCTGGTATTAAAAGAAAACCCAAAAAGATTTCTCATTTCTTCTTTTGCTTGTTGGGAGCTCTCCCTTGTAAATAGTTTTTCTCATTTTTTTTATTTTTTTTCTTTAATTTGCTTTCTTCAAGACAAACTAAAAACTCCAAAAATATTTCAGTGTGTTTCTCTGAAATTCATTCCTTTTTGAGTCGTACCAAGGAGAAGATCACAATGAAAATGTTGAGTGGCTCTTATATGCATTACTGTTGATTTAATAAAGAGCCCATATTACCTTGTCTTCTCCTTTGGAATAAAATGTTTGCAGATTCCAGCTTAGTCCACAACACTCTTGCAGTATTATTATTTTCATATCATTTGGTCGTGCAAGTGAAAGGCAATAATGACGACATTTGATGAACTGATTGTGGCAGAGAGAAGCGGGTATGAACTCAACTTGCTTTTGCTTTTGTAAATATGTTTAACCTAATATCCGTGATTCAGCCTATTATGATCAAACATGTTTGCAAGACAATTAGAGATTATACTTGCTCATGCCATGCTTAAGTAGCTAGGAGTGGATAATGATTTATCTTGGATGTCAACATGCATTAAAATGATTGTTTTGTAGTCTGATGATATGGCATCCTCCTTTGAATATTTCAAGTGCCTTGACTTGGCACATGTTCATGCATGTAGTTGAATCAAAACCAACATAGCCTCTACGCTATTTATGTTCATGGTGTTCATATCCTACTCATGCTAGTATTCAATGTTGATTATGCATAATGCATGTTCATGACCGTTTTCGCTCTCTAGCTGGCCGCTTCTCAACCTATCTGCTAGCCTTCGCCTGTACTAAGCAGGAATATAGCTTGTGCATCAAAATCTTTAAACCCAAGTTATTCCAGATGAGCCACTATATCTACCTATATGCGGTATTACCCTGCCGTTCCAAGTAAATTTGCATGTGCCACCTCCAAAATTTCAAATGAACATCTGTTTTGTGTGCCTAGACCACTCATGGAGCAATAGAGGCAGTCAATATCTTCCATTCTAAGCGAGTTATTCTCATGATGAGTGGTTATTCACTCATCCTTGCACGAGAGGGGCGTTAATAGGGATGCCCAGTCCTGAAATCAAAATTGTAAATAATTAAACAAAACTCCCCCAGGACTGTTGTTGGTAGGACAATACCCGTGGACTTGGCTAGACATGGAGTGTGTTTGTTGGTGGAGGGGGAGTAGACCTTTACTTTTACTGCTTGGGAACCGTCGCTAATGTGTTTAGCATGGAAGATATTGATAACTCTTGGTCCTAACATTGACAGGAAGGGTGCACCTCCCAAAATTATATTTATCTCTGTTTTAAGCTTTGAGCTATAGCACCTTTGCAAATCCCTGTTTCCCTCTTCATAGGGACTATCTATTTAATTTTATGATGAGTCATCACCTTCTCGAACAAGCGCCAGACCTGAGATCACTATTGTCATCCTCATGCATTGTGTTTAGTTAATGTTGGATGCATCATGACTGGATCTTTTCTACCATGAATTACAATGTTTAGTCGCTGCTTGAACTTTGGAGGTGCTCTGCAATTATGTTTTTTTGTCTCGGAAAGGGCTAGCGAGATACCACTGTTGTCATATTGTATCATGATTGTTTTGAACAAGTGTTGGCATTTGATATATCTCATTATTGTTCTCTAGTTGATTATGCCATTGATATAAGTTCATATAATTTCTAAGAGTTATTGTTGACATTGTTAGTCATGATCTTTGCTGAAAACCTTGGTGCTACTTAAGCTTATTTATGTAACCAAGAACAAAAGAGTTCATAAAAGTTTTTCTTTATCACTTTCAGTTTGTCAACTGCACTTCTTGAGGACAAGCAAAGGTTTAAGCTTGGCCGGAGTTGATACATCTCCGCTGTATCTACTTTTCCCAATGCTTTTGCTCTTGTTTTTTACTCTAATTTGCATGATTTGAATGAAACTAACCCAGACATACGATGTTTTCAGCAGAACTACCATGGTGTTGTTTTTGTACAGAAATAAAAGTTCTCAGATTTCGACAATTTTTTGGAGAATTATCTCAGAATAAATAAAAATACTGGAACCAAGAACCACCGGAGGGGGTGCCCTAGCTGGCCACGAGTTGTGGGGCTCTCGGGGCTTCGCAGACCCTAATTCCAACTCCATAAATACCTATTTTCAGAGGAAAAAAATAAAGGAAGTTTCATCGTGTTTTACGATACGGAGCCGCCGCCACCTCTCCTGTTCTTCATTGGGAAGCCAGATCTGGAGCCCGTTTGGGGCTCTGGAGAGGGGAATCTGTGGTATTCGTCATCACGAACCCTCTTTCATCACCAACTCCATGATGCTCCCCACCGGGAGTGAGTAATTCCTTCGTAGGCTCGCTGGACGGTGAGGAGTTGGATGAGATTAATCATGTAATCGAGTTAGTTTTGTTAGGGCTTGATCCCCAATATCCACTATGTTCTGAGATTGATGTTGCTATGACTTTGCTATGCTTAATGCTTGTCACTAGGGCCCGAGTGCCATGATTTAAGATTTGAACCATTTATGTTTTTGCCATTATATTTATGTTCTAGATCCGATCTTGCAAGTCATATTCAGCTATTACGTGTTATAATCTATAAACCCCAGTGTGACAGTAATTCGGATACTTTCCGGTGATGACCATAGTTTGAAGAGTTCATATATTCACTATGTGTTAATGCTTTGTTTCGGTTCTCTATTAAAAGGAGACCTTAATATCCCTTAGTTTCCTTATGGACCCCGCTGTCACAGGTGGGTAGGACAAAAGATGTCATGCAAGTTCTTTTCCATAAGCATGTATGACTATTTACGGAATACATGCCTGCATTATATTTATGAACTAGAGCTAGTTCTATGTCGCCCTAGGTTATTATTGTGATATGATGAATATCATCCAACTAATGCACTGATCCAATGCCTACGAGTTTTCCACATATTGTTCTTGCTAAGTTACTATTGTTATTGCTACTGTTACAACTACTACAAAAATGTTACTGCTGTCACCGTTACCACTCTACTGTTTTTTTACCAAAGAACAGTAGGGTAAACCCCCTACTGTGAGTCATTTTTCATTTATAAAGAGAAGTATTCAAAATACATAATCTAGTGGTTGTTGGGGGGACAACCAAGAAGGTACATTCTAGGTGGGGGAAAGTAAGGAAATTATTGAAAACTTAAATATTGTCTATCCATGAGGACATGCCCTCTTTTAGAGTGGGTTTAGCTCTCAGCATGGTCATCTTGAAATATCTAATGAAGTCATTCTTGCAATCATTTATTGAGCAAGGTATCCCCTCAAAAATCAACCCATTCCTTTGGTTCCATATACTCCAGCATCCAAGAATCATGACTTCCATGAAGTGGTCAATTTTATATCTGTGTTTAGCATCAATGATCATAGTGTTGATCTCCAAATCAGAATTCCATTCAAACCCAATGTTCCACCAGAACCCTTGACTAAATGGACAAGTGAATAGAAGATGAGTCCTATCTTCATATTCTTCATTGTTGCATAGAACACATATAGTGGAGTCTAGGTGCATGCTTTTTCTGATCAAAAGGTCACATGTATTTATTCTGTCATTTAGCATGAGCCAACAAAAAAAATTGTGTCTTGGTAGACAACATGATTTCCATATCCATTTAAAGGTGGCAGCTGCATCCTCACCATTCGTAAGGTATCCATAAATCTTCTTTGTAATGCTCTGATTGTTTCCCCATTTGAAAGTCCATATGTCCTTATTATCTGAGTTCCTGATATTATTTAGCTCACCTGATAGTAAGTGGAATTGCTGGTGGGCTTGAATGGAAAGTGGAAGTTGGAACAGACTGTAAAAGTTCTCTAGTTCCTTGGCTTCTTTGATTGATATGCTTTCCTTTTGGGTAAAAGAGTGAAGCTCAGGGTATTTAATTTTCATAATGCCACCATTCCATAAGTCTTCCCATAGCAAATTAGTGCAACCATATTTGATGTCACAATTAGTCATTTCCTTGAAAAGGTCATACATTTTCATGCAATCTTTCCACCAAAAAGATCCTTTGTTCCTGTTGGAATGAGGGACAACATTGTCATGGTAGTGAGCTTCCCAAATTAACTTTACCCATGGGACATCCACTTTGTTATAGAATTTGAATAAGTGCTTTATGAGGAGTGCTTTATTTTGTTCTCTAAGATTCAAAACCCCAAGACCTCCTTGCTATTTGGGTTTGCATATCATCTCCCAGCTGGTCAGGCATTTACCACCTTTATTGATTTCATTTCCATACCAAAGGAAAATTCTGCTTGATTTATCCACATGGTCCAGAATGGTAACATGGACTTTAAGAGAGCACATGGCAAATATAGGCATGGAAGCAACAACAAAATTGACATAAGTGAGTCTTCCTGAATGGTTCATGAACCTGGCAACCCCTGATAATCTCTTATCAATCTTAGATATGACTAGAATGAGGTCATGAACAGAGGGTTTAGTGGTGCCCATAGGTAGTCCAAGATAGGTGAAAGGAAGGCTTTCAACTCTACAACCAAAAGAGCTAGCCAGGTTGTTGATTGATTGTTGGTCCATATTTATTGGGATCATGGATGATTTGCTGTAATTAACAAATAGCCATGTGGACATACTGAAAAGATTAAGCAGGTACTTGAGATGGCTGAGTTGTTCTTCATCAGCAGGCATGATCAGTAAAGTATCATCTGCATATTGGATAATAGGGTAGTCCAGTCCATATGCCTGATTTGTGGGTAGAGTAATTTCACCATTTTCCCAAGCAGCATTGATAATAGATTGCAGTAGATCAGCAGCAATGATGTATAGAAGGGGAGAGTGAGGATCACCTTGTCTGACTCCTCTTTTACATATATTTTTTTCCCAGCAACACCATTTAACAGAACAGATGTTGATGCAGTATTGAGAATATTTGTTACCCAGTTTATCCATCTTGGACCAAAACCTTTTGCTTTCAACATGTTAATAATTGCATTGTATTCAATCTTATCAAATGCTTTCTCAAAATCAAGCTTGAGTATGATGATAGGCTTCCTAGATTGATGACATAGATGAATGTATTCAAATGCAAATCCCAAGCAGTCCTGGATATTTCTCCCTTTTATGAAACCATATTGATTTGGATGAATGATAGTTGTAATGATTTTCTGAGCTCTATTGGCCATGAGCTTTGTGATTATTTTGAGAGGAAGGCTCACCAGGGAAATAGGCCTGAAATCATTCATGTCAATAGGGTTTGAAATCTTTGGGATGAGAGTAATAAAAGCAGTATTAATACTCTGTATATCAATGTTTCCTTCAAAAAAATCCCAGATCATAGTGTAAATATCTTGTTTGATGATATCCCAACATTTCTTCAGAAATAAGCCATTAAAACCATCAGGTCCAGGTGCTCTGTCAGAGTGGATGTCTTTAATGACTTGGTCAATTTCATCCATGGAAAATGGGGCTTCAGGCTCAGATAAATCTTTAGGCTGAATAATTTCCTCAAGATTGAAAAGCATAGGTGGGTTGATAGCTTTTCCCAGTCTGTCTTTATATGATTTCCAAATAATGGAAGCCTTGTGTTCATGATTTTGAAAAAGGGTCCCATCTTCATCTTGCAAAGAAGTTATGAAATTCTTTCTGTAACTTTGGGTAGCCATGGCATGAAAAAATTCAGTATTTTCATCATCAAGTTGTATACTCCTCATCTTAAACCTAGATTTCCAATATAATCTTTTAACTTCCAATAACCTTGCTATGTGATTCTTGATAATAATTCTGAAGTTAGCTTCAATAGTGCTCAGATTTCTTTGATCCTCAATGCCATCAATCATAGATAGAACATAATTACAAGAAGTAATATTAGTGTTGAGCTTTGATAGATTTTTGCTCCATTTTTTTAAGCCCATTCTAAGACATTTGAACCTTGCAGCAGTATCCTTGGCAGAGTTTGTCATTTGTTGATTTCTGTTCCAACATTGAATCGCAGTCTCATGAAATCCATCAAATTCAAACCAGTAATTTTCAAATCTGAATATAGAGGATTTTGGAATATCACTGCCTATCTGAATGTGAATAGGAATACGATCTGAAGTGACTCTAGCAAGTGGGTGAGCCAATGTATTTGGGAATGTCAGGGTCCAGTTAGCAAAAGTAAAAATCCAGTCTAGCTTTTCTAGAAGTGGAGAGTCCTGCATGTTAGACCAGATGAAATTCCTACCCTTGATAGGTATTTCCACAAGATCATGTTGTTGGAGTAAGCTGTTAAACATAAGCATATTGTTGGTGTCTCCTCCAGGTCTATTTCTGTCAAGTGGGCTCCTTATGAGATTGAAATCACCCATTAAAATCCAATGATCCATCTGAGAGGCATCTATGTTGCTCAGCCAGTCAAAAAGTTCAGTTCTATCATCATTGTGACAGGGTCCATATATATTGCTGATGTAAAAAATGTTTCCAGATAGATTGCATGATAACCTTATAGTGATTTGGTAAGTATTTTGGCTAACAACAGATCCAGAAAAAAGACTGCCATTCCAAATAGTAATAATTCCTCCTGACAGTCCAACAGAGACAGAGCAGTATATGCAAATTGGTTGTATCTCCTTGGTGAAAAATTTCTGAGGTAAGCTTGGTCAAAATAATCCCTCTTAGTTTCTTGTAAGCAAATAATGCCACAGCTGCTTTCTTCAATTTTTGCTCTAATATCATCCCATCTAATCTGGGAATTTATCCCTCTGACATTCCAATTTAGTATGTTCCAGTTTCTACTCATTGATCAAATTAGTATGGAAGTGGTTATCTTGGATAGACTTAATCAAATCCAAAAAAACATAGCAACATTCATAGGAATTGATGGATTATGACAGCCTTGTGATCTGATAAAATATAGTGCTATGAGGCAGCAAGTACATACTCCACTAACCATTCAGACCACTTGAAACATAATATAGATAATGCATGACATTCCACTCATAAGCAAATAATATGGAGTTTAACTCCTTACAACCCAGGTTCATAATAGAAACAGATAATATTGTCCAAAAACAGATAAAGTAAACATACTGCCTAAACCCAGCATTGATCTTGTTGCAACAAGACCAAATATAGCATCTAGGTTCTTTATTCATGGTCCACCTTGGCCATCAGCTTCTCTTCAGAAACCTCCTCAGGAGGGATCATGCATTGTTTAGTAGCAAGAGCTTGGATGGTTCCAAGTGGCAGTTCTGGTGGTGGAGGAGCAGTTGGGTCCCTGACTTCATGCTCAAATTCAGTGTTGAGATTCTTCTGGCAGTTGCTGATGCCTTTGGCCTTGTTTGTAGCAGCTTCATTCTTGAAGCCCACACTCAGTCCAGCAAGGCGGCGGCTGTGGCACAGATCATTTACATCAAGTGGGGCATTGGCCTTCTTTCTTTTGTTAACCACATGAATGGAGGGGTTGGCAGGAAGAACAGTTGGTTCAGCAGAAGGAGAGTTTGGGTTACTGGCCATGAAATCAAGCATGGCTGGTGACATAGCAGCTTCATTGCTAGGTGACAGAACACCAGAAGAAGTTTCAGAGATATCCAGCTCTTCATAGATCATGACGGAGGAGATCATGGGTTCAGGTGGTGCTTCAGTAACAACAGTCGGCAGGCATTTCTTCACAGGGCCATGAGCATCATCAACATTCATCATTTGGAGACGGGTACTGACCACAGCAACACCTTCGAGCATCTCAAGAACATCAGGTGCAAAGGAGATAATTTTTGACATCATGTCATGCAGGGCAAAAAATGCATCAGCAGCTTCAACTGCAGGTTGTAGTGGTTGATCCTCATGAGCATTCTCTGGGTCTTGAGGAGGGGTGTAAACCATGGGTATGTCCTCATGATCACCACCAGGAGCATGGTGGGCTGCAGGCGTGGCATGTGGGTCTTCATTGTGGACAAAGTCAGCATCGTTCCAGATACCACCAAATGGAGCATGAGGCATGGGGTGCAAGATACCATCAGGTGGGATCGGGTCTTCATCGCCACCCATAGCACTAAGGAGTTAAGAAGATATGATGTACACAGCACTAGTCCAAGATTGCCCATGACCATAATCATCTAGGCTTTCACATATGACATGACTGACAGGTATTTCCAAGAGATCAGGCACTCTAATCTTGACCAAAATACGAGCACGATTGGATAAATCTCTATTCCAAACTAAAAACTTGGCAAACCCACTGACAGATTCACGGACTTTGTCAGGTCTCCATGCCTCAAGAGGGCATCATGATCCAAACATCATGGGAGAAGGTGCAGTCTCGATAGTTTATACCTCGATCATGGCGGAGAACACGTAGTGTCGAGTCACCTACGAAGTAGGGACTGTTGGCGATAGCAGTGCCGATGTCACAGGCATGCTGGAAACAGACGAGAGCGGCTCCCATGCCGCACCTGGAAACTTCAGCAATGCGGAAGCCACGCTCATGGTCAAGATAGTGACGAATGAGCATGGCCTCCGTGTCGAACTGGTTGGGATCCAGAGGCGGGGCGAGGGAGATAATGGCCCAATCTCCCGATTGGACCAGAGATTCTCCGCCAAGGTAGTGGAAAGATCGACGGCGATGGTTTCCATGGGCTTCCATGATGGCCGTGCCCGATGGAAGAAGAGGGAGGCGGTCGCAAGGGTAGTTGGCCATGGTTGAAGTGGAAGCTGGGGCGACAATGGAGAAACACGACGGAGTAGAGCAGGGGTGTAATGGAGAGCAGGGGGTTTGGCAGGCCGGGCGGTCGAATAGAGGTGGAGGGGGGGGGGTTGGGGAGACGAGTTGTCAAGAGGGCTATCGGGTATGGGTGTTGGAGGGCGAGGGGGAGTTTGGTGGGATTTGACCCGATAGACAAGGGTTTTGTTTTTGGATAAAAAATAGAAATGGGATATATGCCCATAACGAAAACAAGATCGACATCTAAACTGATTTTTGCATTCGTTGCGTAGATGTCCAGCAGATAAGCACTTACCACAGAAAGATAAAAGAGGAGTTTGTTGATGGCCAGGAGGGCCACGTTCAGTGCAGTGGGCTTGATTGGATCGGGGGTTGGTGATGGAAGTGGGCTGGGCTCCAGTCAAATGTGGGGTGGTGGTGGGCTGTGGTGATTCGGTAGGCCTCGTAGTTGGGTCTCTGGGGATAGAATTTTGAATGGAGAGAATCCCGCTCGCCGTTGGCACGTGATCCGATGAGGACGGGATATTGTTGATGGCCGCCAGAGTGGAACACGATGGTGGGTTAGGTGATCGTTGTGCGCCGATGGGAACAGAATTTGCACCGGTGAGATGTCCACGAGGGGATCTAGAAACCGTAGTCCATTCGTGCTCTAGCTCGTAAAGCCAAAGATTGTATTCCCTAATCCAAGATGGCCCACCAAATCCCCAAAGGTGAAAATGACATGAAAAACTGGGGCATGAAAAAGATCTTAAGCGGTAGATCATAAATCCAACCGCTTTTGATATAACAGAGAATTTAAAAACTTGCCCACGGATGAGAGAAACATTGAGTTGAGATGGATCTCCCCCAATGCAAGCCTCTAGGGAAAGTCCAACGTGTTCAACATTTAGGAGGAAGGAAGAATGGCTAAATAAAACCACCAGGTGGAAAGCATGGTTGTGATCGAAGCAATGAACAGAGGGGGATAATCTGGCTCTAATCTTGTTGGCAATTTCCACCCCCGAAGAGAGATCCAGGAGAGGGGGCACCATCTTGGCCGGAGAGATTCACAAGGATGGAGCGCCATGGATCGCCCGAGGAGTCGCCCTAGGAGTTGCCAGAGGAGAGGTGAAGGTGGGAGCCATGATGATGGGGATTGTGTGGAGAAGACAAAAAAGGAGAAAGTCTCACATTGACGAGGCTAATCAACGGGCTATGGAGATCAAAAAAGGAGAAGTCTCTACTGTTGCCACTACTATCAAAATCATCATATTACTGTGCTACTGATCAGTTTGTTGTAGATATTTAATCTCCAGGTGTGGTTGAATTGACAACTCAACTGCTAATACTTACAGATATTCATTGGCTCCCCTTGTGTCAAATCTATAAATTTGGGTTGAATACTCTACCCTTGAAAACTGTTGTGATCCCCTATACTTGTGGGTTATTAGTCGCCCGCGGGGAGGGCGACACTGGAGGGGAGTTTTTTTCCTATATATATTAGAGGTATTGGCACATTTTACACACAATTTTTGGAGCTTCCTCTAGTCCTCTAGTTCTAGTTCTAGTTCTAGTTGATCCTAGTTAATCTAATTAGAGCTAGACCTAGATCCTCTAATCCTTATAATTAGAAGCCTGATGTGGTTATAATATCCTCCCTCTAATTCTCCAGTGACGATTAACTCTGAACGGCGAAGCGTTGCCGGGTCGTGAAGACCATACGCTTGCAATCCATAAAGAGGATGTGCTTTTGCTCTTCACTTTGAGGGGTCGTTCATCAATGGTTCAAGGGACTTCAAGTATGATCTACACCGATTTGTCTTCTTCCACCGCAACTCAGAGTTGGTAACGGTCCTATCCAAACCATTATTGCATCTTTATAGTGTTCTTGGTTGATCGTAGAGTGGATTCTTTTTTGTTTTCTACACATGAGCCCAACATATAGCGCACGCCAAACTCACCATCGAGATCCTATATTGAGAGGGGCCTGCAACCGGTTGGGGGTCTCAACTACCCATCTGAGAGGCAACGTTGATGGCTTGTAACCGGCTGGGGGAAACTATATACCTATCATGCACGGCCGCGCCTACATACACAACATTGGGCTCGTGTGTATTGGCAGGCTACAGACATGCAGCCTATGGAAGCATAACCTTGCCTTTTCATTTTTGAGATGTGCTTCTGGTAGATGCACATGTTGTACTTATGGCAGGAGCAAATCTATGCTGAAGCAAATCTGTGCTTTCAGGAGAAGCAAATATGTGCTTCTGCTTCCCGTGGAAACATGGATTGTGCTTCTCATGGAAAACACATGATGTGCTTCTCATGGAACGAAATATGTGACTCCACGAGAAGCAATGTGCTTCTCCTGAAAGCACACACAATGTTTTTTTTCTTCAGGAAGCACAGTTGTGCTTCTCATAGAAGCATATGATGTGCCTCTTTATGAAAAAACACTGCGTTTGAAAAAATCAACAAAAAAATCCCTTCAAAACCTAGGGCAAACCAAGCAAAGATCGAAAAGTCAAAAAACTAAACCATCTAAAATCTAAAAACACATACAAAAAATTTGAAATCCAGAAGAAGTTTCCAACACACAACACGTGGCACATCATTTGGCGTGCTCCACAGGAAGTGATCCTTATGGAGGACCCGCAAAAGGTAATCTTTAGAGCATCTCCACTCGTTCGGCCCCCCAGGGGCTTCAAACAGCGTCGCTTGGGGGCGCACCGGCGAAAAAATCGGCGTGGGGGCGGTCGGTTTCCCAACCGCCGCCCCAAGGTCACCCCAGACGCCGTTTTTAAAAAACCAAACTCAGCCAAAATTCGCCACACAACACAAATTTGGAGGAAATTTAGAGCATAATTGGTTTGATGCCAAAAGTTGGCATGCCAAATTTTGGTAACTGCCAAATATTGGCTAGACATTGGTTGCTTGCCAATTCTCGTTGCCAATCTCACAAAAAGTTGCCAAATATTGGCAACTTCGGATTTTGCCAAATGTTGGCTTGCCAAATATTGGCAATGCCAAATATTGGTAGCAAACCAATTATGCTCTTAGCCGTTTCATTGATATTTGTACAAACTGAAAATATAATTTAAAAACAAACTAAAAAGACAACAACAGCTACTACTACTACTACTACTACTACTACTACTACTACTACTACTACTACTACTACTACTACTACTACTACTACTACTACTACTACTACTACGCCGCCGCCGCCCATGGTGCCACCTTCTAGATGCCGAGGAGCCTATAGAATTTGGTGTAGTCGCCGCCACCGTCCTGCACGCCGTCGTTGTCCTTGCTGCACTCCTGACCCGCGTCGCCGATGTGTGGGGGTTGGACGGGCTGGGTGCCTCCTCATTGCTGTCGTCGAGGATGACGACGCCGCCCTCCTCGCGGTCGCGGCGCCGGGTGGCGATCTCCTCGAGGGCACGGTGCTGGCGCTTCATCTCCTGCCGGACGTAGTCGTCCCACGCCCATTTCAGGCCGGTCTCCTCATCGGTGGCCATGGCCTCGTGCTCCTTCTTCACGGGAAGGAGTGCTGGCTCGGTCTTTGGCTTGACGAAGTGGAAGGAGGGAGAAGGGACGCCGCCCTCGTTGATGACGAGGGCACCACCGCGGGTGCGCCGCCTGAGCGGCGTCTCCCGTGGCTCCGGCTTGACGGGGAGGAGCGCCGGCGATCCGAAGGAACGGGAGCCCGACGACAAGGAGGACGTCGTCTTCATTCGCCGCATCGTCCAGGAGCTGCCGCGGCGGTGAGAGAAGGAGGTGGCACCGGGTACACCAAGCGCGGTAAGTTTCTAGCCTCGATGTGCTTGAGGACGACTTCGAGCATGTGACCGTGGACGCCCACCATTGGCGCCTCCCCTTGGAGTTGAGGCAGCCGCGGGGCTCGACGCCATTCGTGGAGGCGAGCTGGTCTTCATGGCGGCGGTTGAAGTACGTCGTCCATAGCGTGTGGTTGTCGGGGGCATACCTCGGCTGTTGCCGCGCGTGCTCCGGCAGCGATGACCGGATGCGCACGATCTCGGTGCACCGATCAGCACTGGTGGGCGCCAAAGGCACCGGGACGCCGCCGGTGCTGAGCCTCCAAGAGCCCGGCACCCGCATGTCCGACGGCGTCGGGTAGTCCGCCTCGTAGAGGAGGCGGGCTTCGTCCTTGTGCAGGTGGCGGGCTCCATCACCAGGGTAGCGCTCGGCCATGGTTTTGAGACAGGAGAGAGAGGGGAGAGGGGCGTCGTCGTCGAGGCGAGGGAGCGAGAGGGGCGTCGTCGGCGAGAGGGGAAAAGGGGCTGTGGCGAGGAAGTGTGCGGCCACCAGCGAGGGAGGGGCGGCTTTTATAGCTGCGGGTGGGCGGCGAGCGAGCGGCAGATGTGTGTACGCGTGGCGGGAGGGGCGGGACGCGCGTCGGCGCGCCTTCACAACGCCGCCCGTGAGGAATCAATGGAAGGCTGACCGGCGGCAGCCTTCGCATTGATTCCCGCGGGAAACCGAGATGATGAGGACGACGAACACGAGATTTCACGCCAAAACCGTTTTCCCCGGCGCCCCCAGCGCGCCGTGTTCGGCGTGGGTCTGCCGGCGTCAAATTCTGTCCTAACCGACGAAAAAATGAGCTTCTGAGGACGCGACTGGGCCTTTTTTCACACCAGCGATAAAAAAAGCCTGGGGGCCTATTGGGTGGGTGGGGGGGGGGATCCTACTTGGCGCTTATGCGCCCGCTCGCAAACTGGCGCCTGCAGGGCGCGGCTAGTTGGGCCCGGCCCATCTTCGCTTTTCTTTCTAGAAAAAACTGTTAAAAATGAAGCGCTGCGAGCCGGATTCGACCCTGGGACCTAGAGGTTTACAAGACAACGCAACAACCGCTCGGACAACAACCAACTTGTGATACTTTACTTCGGTTTCCTTGTTCTTATTCTTTCCAAAGATCGCGATGCCCGTGTATTTCTCTTTTTCTTGTTTTTTCTTTGTTTCTCTTTTGTTTCCTTTTTCTTTTGCAAATGCGCGAACATTTCTTAATTTTGTTTTTATGAATCAATGAACTCTTTTTAAAATTTGTGAACTTTTTCAAAATGGATGAATTTTTTTCAATTTTAATGAACTTTCTTTCAAATCCATGAACTTTTTTCAAAACACAGTGAACTACTTTTTCAAAATGGATGAACTTTTTCCAAATTTAATGAACTTTTTTTCAAATCCGTGAACTTTTTTCAAAACCCAGTGAACTACTTTTTCAAAATGGATGAACTTTTTTCGATTTTAATGAATTTTTTTCAAATCTGTGAACTTTTTTCAGAATCAGTTACTTTTTTTAAATTGGATGAAATTTCTTCATAACCTCGTGAGCTATTTTCAAATTCGAGATTTTTTTTAATTCAGAATCGATGAAAGTTTTTTCAAGTCATTTTTACTTGTACTGAAGGAAGCGTTAAGTAGACTCGTTTCCCCACTGTATGCAAGAAATTCGAACCTGGTCCAGGGTCTCGTTGTGGAATCGTTAGGACGCGAGATCGAATCCCATTCTCGATGGATTTTTTGGCGATGTTTTTCGCGTTGCGCCTTGCGCGATCGTGGGACGGCCCATCGAGCGGGTTCTGCGGGCGCCAGATTCCTTGCGCGGCGCTGAAGGCGCGCAATAGGAGGTCCCAGGGGGGAGGGGCAAATCCTGTTCGGTGCCTTTTGCGCTCGTCACGTCTGGGCCGGCCCATTTTTCTGTTTCTAAGAAGCAAAAACAGCCTGAGATTTGGGATTCTATCCCGCTACAAGCTGGCTAGTGTAAGTCTCGACAACCACCAGACCACTTCACGTGTTGTGATTACTTACATGTTTTCCTTCTCCTTTATTTTTTTCTTTTTTCTGTTCTTTTATTCTTTCTTTTTCTAATTCGAGAAACTTTTTTCTTCATGATTTTTTCTCTGCAAAATTGATGAACGTTTTTCAATTTGTGATGAACTTTTTCAAATTCAATGAGTTGGCTTGTCAAATTCGGTGAACTGTTTTTCAAATTCGATGAACTTTTTCAAGTTTTGATGAACTTTTTTGAAATTCCATGGATTGTTTTTCAATTTTGATGAACCTTTTCCAAATTCAATTTTTTCCAAATTCGGTGAACTATTTTTCATTTTTGATGATTTTTTTTAAAATTTTGATGAACTTTTTTCAAATTCCATGAACTTTTATTGAAATTTGATGTACTTTTTCCAAAATCAACGAAGTTTTCACAAATTTGATGAACTTTTTTTCAAATTCGATGAATTTTTTTCAAATTTAATGAACTTTTTTCTAAGTTGATGAATTTTTTTTCAAAAATGATGAACTTTTTCCAAATTCGATGAATTTTTTCAAAAATTTTGAATTTTTTGAAAATCGATGAACTTTTACTTTTTGAATTTGTCAATGTTTTTTGAGTACATGAACTTTTTTTCCTAATTCGTGATGTTTTTTAAAGTATGTGGACATTCAAATTTTGTTCAGATTTCTTTTTAAAAGAAATCCTATTTTTCTAAAGAGCGCGACTAAAATATAGTTGTTAGACATTTCGCGTTGCAGTCTTTTTCGAAGGGTTGTATTGGTCTAGTGGTTAGGCAACCATGCGCAGGACCTTAATGGTGCGGGTTCGAATCCTCACGGGAGCTTCATTTGCGTTTGTCTTTTCCTGACATGAATACATTTTTGCACTGCCACCTGCTCTTCATGGGCCGGCCAGTACGCGCCAGTTGCAGCAAACAGGCGCCTCTTCACACAGAGCAAACGCAACTGGGCCGGCCCATTAGAGTAAAACTGTTAGTGATTGGTTGTGCGCAAAAAATCCAAAACAGAAAGAATCCGCAACTTGGATTTCCATCTCCAGACCTCCTGTTGTGGTCGGTACCGCACTAGCCAGCCGAACTGTATACATGGATGTGAAAATCAGTAGCACCAAGTCTAAAGAGCAAAACTGCAGCAACGTAAATGACCATTACTCAATGTTTTAAAAAACACAAAGATTTATTAAATTGAAGCAGCGCAAATTATTAACATTATATTGAATTGCAAACACAATTCGAAAAAATCCCTACTTTTTCCAAAATTTGAGTAATTTTTTGAACTTACATTATTTTTCAAAAATGCAAACAAATTCTATGAAAACAAACGAATTCTGAATTTCCAAATATTTTTCAAAAAAATGAGCATTTTTGGAATTTATGAACAATTTTTTAAAGCACGAACTATTTTTGAATCTTGAGAACAAATTTGGAAGCGCGAACTACTCCCTCCGTCCCATAATGTAACACGTTTTTTGACACTACACTAGTGTCAAAACACATCTTACATTAGGGGACGGAGGGAGTATTTTTTAAAGCACGAACATTTTTTCAATCTTGAGAACAAATTTTGAAATGGAGAACAATTTTAAAAAATCCCGAACAAATTCGGAAGCGTGAACAATTTTTTAAAGTATGAATGGTTTTCGAATCTTGAGAACAAATTTGGAAACACAAACATTTTTTGAATCTTGAGAACAAATTTTGAAATGGAGAACAATTTTGAAAAATCCCTAACAAATTTGGAAGCGCGAACAATTTTTTAAAGTACGAACATTTTTTGAATCTTGGGAACAAATTTTGAAACGGAGAACAATTTCAAAATCACGAACAAATTTTGAAGCGCGGACATTTTTTGAATATGTGAACAAAAAATTGAAATCCGGTATAATTTCTAAATTTCGGAAGGTGTAATGAGAACATATTTTGGAAACACGAACAAAATTTAAAATTGTCGATTTTTAAAAAAAAGATAAGAAAAGAAAAAAATTATATACAAAATAATAAACATAAAAGAAAAGAAAAAATAAAAAGGAAGAGAAAAAGACACAGAAAAACCCCGAAAAGCCAGTAGAAGAAAATAAACAGAAAAACCCAATTCTGGAAACCATCTAGAAGGTTCCCAAAACCGGTTGCTCCCACTGTGGTCGCGATCTTAGTGGGCCGGCTTAGATCCACCGGTCGAGTCGTTGGCCTGTGAGGTGGGTCGACATTTCAACGCAACGAGCAGCGAATAGTAAATACCCTGTTGGGGGGGGGGGGCGAGTGGAGATGCTCTTAGTTGCTCCTAGCGTGTGTGCCGGTTGGTCCGGTAAGCTATGCGATGTTCAACCTAATACTGGCCCAGCCCAGCCCCAGTCTACATCAACAACAAGAATAGTATGCTGGAGAATTAAATGGGACTCTCTTGGATTCATTTGCACCGACGCGTGGGCTTCGGCAAGGTGACCCTCTATCACCATTCTTATTCCTTCTTGTTGCGGATGGCTTGTCAGCAATTTTAAAGAATAAAGTGACCTTGGGTGAGATTACTCCTGTCAAAGTCTGTAGAAGGGCTCCGGGTATTTCCCATTTGCTATCTGCTGATGATACACTATTATTCTTTGAGGCCTCTAGTGCCCAAGCGGAGAGTGTGAAGACTGCCCTAGAGTTGTATGGATCTGCCACTGGCCAAAGCTTGAACTATAGTAAATGTTCTATATTTTTTGGTGCTGCTTGCCCGGCGACAACACAGGAGCAAGTAAGAGATGTGTTGGGAGTTACAAGCTTGGTGTTTGAGGAAAAATACCTGGGCCTGCCTACTCCTGAAGGGAGAATGTCTAAAGGACGTTTTCAAAACCTCCAAACTAGTCTCACAAAACGTTTGATTCAGTGGGGAGATGGGCTCCTAGCACAGCCAGGTAGGGAGGTGTTGATTAAGTCAGTTGCGCAGGCTTTACCAACTTATATTATGGGTGTATTCAAACTGTCTTTCTCGGTTTGTGATGATTTAACACGGATAGTGAGGAACTTTTATTGGGGATCTAGGAAGGGTAAAAGGAAGGTCCATTGGAGAGGCTGGGATTACCTAATGCAGCCGAAAGATAAAGGGGGTGCAGGATTTCGAGACTTTCATTTGTTCAATCAAGCATTGTTGCCTCGCCAAGCTTGGCGTTTGTTGTCTAAGCCGGACAGTTTATGTGCCCAACTTCTGAAAGCTCGATATTATCCTCATGGTAACCTTGTAGATACGGTGTTTTCAGGAAACGCTTCTTCCTCGTGGCAAGCTATAAGTCACGGCCTTGACCTTTTGAAGAAAGGTCTATTATGGAGGGTTGGGAATGGTTGAAGATAAGGGCATCGCCGAGACTGGCGGAAGATATCATTGCATGGGGTTCGGGGAAGATGGGAGTTTTTACTGTGAAGTCTGCTTATGCACTGGCTTTTGACGAGGCTCACAGGGGGTCCTCGGAGGCGTCTAGTATTTCACCTGACGGAAGCAGGAAATGTTGGCAGTACATATGGAGTTGCAGCATTCCACCAACTATGCGTAATTTTGCTTGGAGACTGTCGAATGACTCACTTCCGACATGGAAAAACAAGCACAAGATTGGCCTCGAAACGTCTAGCAGCTGTCAAGTTTGTGGAATGGAGGAGTAGGACAATTTCCATCCATTTGTGAGTGCCAGTTTGGGCGAGATTTGTACTTGGCCATGGCTGAATTGTGGTCTGTACCATCACTTGAATCGTTGAAACCCATTGGGAAGGAATGGCTAACTGCAGGTCCTAGCTCCTCTAACTGATATTCAGAGAAGTATGGTGATGCTAATATTTTGGAGAAGCTGGTATGTCCGGAACGAAATTACTCACTTCAAACCTGCCCCACCTATGGTTGTCTCGGTGCTGTTCTTACAGGAATATATGGATATTTTGTTCTGCATCAAAATAAACCCCCATATGGACCTGGCAAAGGGAAAGCACAACATTAATTTTGAACAAACAGCCTTACCACAAGTGCAAGCCCCTGTTGCTGAAACTTCATGGAAACCGCCTCAACATGGTTGGGTCAAGCTTAATACGGATGGTTCTTACTCATCGGAAGGTGGCGCGGGAGCTGGGATGATATTGCGGAATGTTGATGGCACTATTGTCTTCTAAGCATGCAGGGCTTTGTTCTCGTGTAGAGACGCACTAGAAGCGGAGTTATGTGCTTGCATGGAAGGGTTGTCTTTTGCAATTCAACGATATGATCTTCCCATTGAAATCGAGATGGATTCGAGGGTGGCGGTGGAGATGCTATCCAGTGGTGTGATGGACCGTTCAGTTTATGCTTCTTTAGTTGGTGAAATTAAATTTCTGTTAAACCTTAGGCACTCTTGTATTACTCATGTCCCTCGCTGTCAGAATAAAGCGAGTGATAGGCTTGCCAGCTTTGCTAGATTAGAAGGTCGGACCATGACATGGGTTGGGTCAGGACCTGAGGATGTTGTGAAGATTGTCCTAGAGGATTGTAAGGACTTGATAATTGAGTAATACAAGTTTTGTTTACCCGCAAAAAAAAGTATGCTGGAGAATAGTCTCTGCACAGGAACACATGGGAAGAAGATTGAACAGCTGCGGAAAGAAATAGCAGCCTGAATGCACCAAGAGTCCAACCATGTGATCTCCGGTCCAAGTTGATCAATTGCTATTTTATGAATCCCTGTGCTTGCTGTGAATTTTCTCTTGCACCTACAGTACTCTATATAAATCAGCCCCCTTGCTTGCTCTCACTCGTCACTCTTCAATAGTAGTTTGAAACAACTTACCAGCAGCGCTAGTGTGCAGCGAGCCAGTGACCGACACGGACAAGAACAAGATGGTCGCCGGCTGTGTCATCACCGACGAGTGCGCCCTGGCGGTGTCGACGGAGCGGATGTGGAAGGTGGTCTTCTCCGGCGAGGACACGGCCGCCCTGCCCAAGGCCTGCGCGGGCTTCATCGACGCCGTGGACGTCGAGGGCGACGGCGGACCCGGCAGCGTCTCCACCATGACGCTCAGCCCGGCGGCAGCGGAGCTCGCGGGCTCGGGCCTGATGAGGACCCGCCTGGTGGCGCGCGACAACGCGGCCCGCGTGATCAAGACGGAGGTGCTGGAGGGCAGCAAGGTGAGCGGCCAGCTCAAGTCGCAGGTGGCCGAGGTGAAGCTCGAGGCGGCCGGGGAGGGTGCTTGCGTGGCGAAGCTCAGGGTGGAGTACGAGAGGCTCGACGGCAGCGGGGCGCTGTCGGCGGAGGACCAGGCGGCGCTCGTCGCGGGGTACCTCGACCTGCTCAAGATGGTCGAGGCTTACCTCGTCGCGCACCCTGCCGAGTACGCCTCACTAAACCAGCACTAGAAACATCAGAAATAAATTAATCTGCCCTTATAAGACAGAAGAATAAATCTACTGTCACGGTGAGTGCATGTCTCTATTTTGATGAAATCATATGTGAAAGATAAATCTACCATTACGGCGAGTATATACCGGTGTTGTCTGCTTCATGATCGACTTCGTGAGAAGAAAGGAGGGTCTTTAGTATAAACTGTTTGAGGTACTATATGAGTGTTTAGTCCCTGTTTTAAGCTCGTATTTCGTGTGTAAGCTATGTTGCGCGGATACTTCAGAAAGCGCACGTATCCAGCTCGATACTGCCCCAATACTCGGATACTGCCCCGATACAGCCCGATACGTATCCCGTAAGTATCCCTTGATTTTTTGATTTTTAAAAAAGAAAATAATGTTTGATACTCCTAGGATACTTCTGCGATACTTTTTGGATACCTGAAACCCCTCGTTTGACGTGAAATCCCCTCAATAGTAAAGGCATACCTTTTGAAGATACCCAACATGGGTGTGAGTTTATGCCAAACCATTATTGTCAATATTCTTGTTCAATTGAGAGGTGACCAAGAGAGAGTAGATGCACTGATTGGAATAACAAACCCGGAAAACTCCCATTGCTAATTAATGAAAGTGGACCAAGCGCAAGAAAACAAAGGGAATAATAATCCTATTGAGGCATGCTTTGACCTAGAAGCTCTATTTTATTTTCAATATTTTTAATAATTAATATATGTAATATCTATATATAAACGTATCGTTGTATCCATGTTTTCAGAAAATTGGCGTATCGGGCGTATCCTCGTATCGTGTATCCGATACGTATCCAAGTATACGTGCAACATAGCGTGTAAGTTGCTTCAAGCATTAATGAAGATAAATATTTGAGCAGTCTGGTTTTATTTTTCGGCAAAGGGGGTTCTTTATTAACTCATGAGTGTAGAACTGCACACACAACAATGAGCAGTGCTACTACCTCCGTCTAGGTGAATAAGTCATTCGCGTAGTTCTAGGTCATCGATTTGAGGAATTAAATATGTGTTATATGTGTTGGGGAACGTAGCAGAAATTTAAAATTTTCCTACGTGTCACCAAGATCTATCTATGGAGAAACCAGCAACGAGGGGAAGGAGAGTGCATCTACATACCCTTGTAGATCGCTAAGCGGAAGCTTTCATGAGAACGGGGTTGAAGGAGTCGTACTCGTCGTGATTCAAATCACCGGAGATCCTAGTGCCGAATGGACGGCACCTCCGCGTTCAACACACGTACAGCCCGATGACGTCTCCCACGCCTTGATCCAGCAAGGAGGGAGGGAGAGGTTCAGGAAGACTCCGTCCAGCAGCAGCACAATGGTGTGGTGGTGGTGGAGGAGCGTGGCAATCATGCAGAGCTTCGCCAAGCACCGCGGGAGAGGAGAAGGGAGAGAGGTAGGGCTGCGCCAGGGAGAGGTCAAAACTCATGTGTTGGCAGCCCCAAAACCCTCAAGTATATATAGGGGAGAGGGAAGGGGGTGCGTGTTGGGTTATGTAGTAATTTTAAAAAAATTCCTACGCACACGCAAGATCATGTGATGCATAGCAACGAGGGGGAGAGTATTGTCTACGTACCCAACGCAGACCGACTGCGGAAGCGATGACACGACGTAGAGGAAGTAGTCGTACGTCTTCACGATCCAACCGATCAAGCACCGAAACTACGGCACCTCCGAGTTCGAGCACACGTTCAGCTCGATGACGATCCCCGGACTCCGATCCAGCAAAGTGTCGGGGAAGAGTTCCGTCAGCACGACGGCGTGGTGACGATCTTGATGAACTACAGCAGCAGGGCTTCGCCTAAACTCTGCTACAGTATTATCGAGGAATATGGTGGCAGGGGGCACCGCACACGGCTAAGGAACAGATCACGTGGATCAACTTGTGTCAACTTATCTGTTTTGGGGTGCCTCTACCTCAGTATATAAAGGAGCCAAGGGGGGAGGAGGCGCCGGCCAGGGAGGGAGGTGCAGGAGGAGTCCTACTCCTACCGGGAGTAGGACTCCCCCCCAATCCTATTTCAACTAGGATTCCCAAGGGGGAAAGAGGGAGAGGGGTGGCCGGCCACCTCTCCTAGTCCTAATAGGACTAGGGGAAGGGGGGAGGCGCGCAGCCCCCTTGGGCTGCCCCTTTCTCCTTTCCACTAAGGCCCATGAAGGCCCATATGGCTCCCGGGGGGTTCCGGTAACCTCCCGGTAACCCGGTAAAATCCCGATTTCACCCGGAACACTTCCGATGTCCAAACATAGGCTTCCAATATATCAATCTTTATGTCTCGACCATTTCGAGACTCCTCGTCATCTCCGTGATCACATCCGGGACTCCGAACAACCTTCGGTACATCAAAATGCATAAACTCATAATATAACTGTCATCGTAACCTTAAGCGTGCGGACCCTACGGGTTCGAGAACAATGTAGACATGACCGAGACACGTCTCTGGTCAATAACCAATAGCGGGACCTGGATGCCCATATTGGCTCCTACATATTCTACGAAGATCTTTATCGGTCAGACCGCATAACAACATACGTTGTTCCCTTTGTCATCGGTATGTTACTTGCCCGAGATTCGATCGTCGGTATCCAATACCTAGTTCAATCTCGTTACCGGCAAGTCTCTTTACTCGTTCCGTAATACATCATCTCACAACTAACATATTAGTTGTAATGCTTGCAAGGCTTATGTGATGTGTATTACCGAGAGGGCCCAGAGACACCTCTCCGACAATCGGAGTGACAAATCCTAATCTCGAAATACGCCAACCCAACATCGACCATTGGAGACACCTGTAGTACTCCTTTATAATCACCCAGTTACGTTGTGACGTTTGGTAGTACCCAAAGTGTTCCTCCGGTAAACGGGAGTTGCATAATCTCATAGTCATAGGAACATGTATAAGTCATGAAGAAAGCAATAGCAACATACTAAACGATCGGGTGCTAAGCTAATGGAATGGGTCATGTCAATCAGATCATTCTACTAATGATGTGACCTCGTTAATCAAATAACAACTCATTGTTCATGGTTAGGAAACATAACCATCTTTGATTAACGAGCTAGTCAAGTAGAGGCATACTAGTGACACTTTGTTTGTCTATGTATTCACACATGTATTATGTTTCCGGTAAATACAATTCTAGCATGAATAATAAACATTTATCATGATTATAAGGAAATAAATAATAACTTTATTATTGCCTCTAGGGCATATTTCCTTCAGTCTCCCACTTGCACTAGAGTCAATAATCTAGTTCACATCGCCATGTGATTTAACAGCAATAGTTCATATCACCATGTGATTAACACCCATAGTTCACATCGATATGTGATCAACACCCAAAAGGGTTTACTAGAGTCAATAATCTAGTTCACATCATTTATGTGATTAACACCCAAAGAGTACTAAGGTGTGATCATGTTTTGCTTGTGAGATAATTTAGTCAACGGGTCTGTCACATTCAGATCCGTAAGTATTTTGCGAATTTCTATGTCAACAATGCTCTGCACGGAGCTACTCTAGCTTATTGCTCCCACTTTCAATATGTATCTAGATCAAGACTTAGAGTCATCCAGATCTGTGTCAAAACTTGCATCGACGTAACCTTTTTACGACGAACCTTTTGTCACCTCCATAATCGAGAAATATTTCCTTATTTCACTAAGGATAATTTTGACCAATGTCCAGTGATCTACTCCTAGATCACTATTGTACTCCCTTGCCAAACTTAGTGGTAGGGCATATAATAGATCTGGTATACAGCATGGCATACTTTATAGAACCTATGACTGAGGCATAGGGAATGACTTTTATTCTCTTTCTATTTTCTGCCGTGGTCGGGCTTTGAGTCTTACTCAACTTCACACCTTGTAATACAGGCAAGAACTCTTTCTTTGACTGCTCCATTTTGAACTACTTCAAAATCTTGTCAAGGTATGTACTCATTGAAAAATTTATCAAGCGTCTTGATCTATCCCTATAGATCTTGAAGCTCAATATGTAAGCAGCTTGACCGAAGTCTTTCTATGAAAAACTCCTTTCAAACACTCCTTTTATGCTTTACAGAATAATTCTACATTATTTCCGATCAACAATATGTCATTCACATATACTTATCAGAAATGTTGTAGTGCTCCCACTCACTTTCTTGTAAATACAGGCTTCACCGCAAGTCTGTATAAAACTTATATGCTTTGATCAACTTATCAAAGCGTATATTCCAACTCCGAGATGCTTGCACCAGTCCATAGATGGATCGCTGGAGCTTGCATATTTTGTTAGCACCTTTAGGATTGTCAAAACCTTCTGGTTGTATCATATACAACTCTTCTTTAATAAATCCATTAAGGAATGCAGTTTTGTCTATCCATTTGCCGGATTTCATAAAATACGGCAATTGCTAACATGATTCGGACAGACTTAAGCATCGCTACGGGTGAGAAGGTCTCATCGTAGTCAATCCCTTGAACTTGCCGAAAACCTTTTGCGACAAGTCGAGCTTTGTAGACAGTAACATTACCATCAGCGTCAGTCTTCTTCTTAAAGATCCATTTATTCTCAATTGCTTGCCGATCATCGGGCAAGTCAACCAAAGTCCATACTTTGTTCTCATACATGGATCCCATTTCAGATTTCATGGCTTCAAGCCACTTTGCGGAATCTGGGCTCACCATCGCTTCTTCATAGTTCGTAGGTTCATCATGATCTAGTAGCATGACTTCCAGAACAGGATTACCGTACCACTCTGGTGTGGATCTTACTCTGGTTGATCTACGAGGTTTAGTAGTATCTTGATCTGAAGTTTCATGATCATTATCATTGGCTTCCTCACTAACTGGTGTAGGTGTCACTGAAACAGTTTTCTGTGATGAACTACTTTCCAGTAAGGGAGCAGGTACAGTTACCTCATCAAGTTCTACTTTCCTCCCACTCACTTCTTTCGAGAGAAACTCCTTCTCCAGAAAGGATCCATTTTTAGCAACGAATATCTTGCCTCCGGATCTGTGATAGAAGGTGTACCCAACAATTTCCTTTGGGTATTCTATGAAGACGCACTTCTCCGATTTGGGTTCGAGCTTATCAGGATGAAACTTTTCCACATAAGCATCGCAGCCCCAAACTTTAAGAAACGACAACTTGGGTTTCTTGCTAAACCACAGTTCATATAGTGTCGTCTCAACGGATTTAGATGGTGCCCTTTTAACGTGAATGCAGCTGTCTCTAATGCATAACCCCAAAACGACAATGGTAAATCAATAAGAGACATCATAGATCGCACCATATCCAATAAAGCGCGGTTACGACGTTCGGACACACCATAACATTGTGGTGTTCCAGGTGGCGTGAGCTATGAAACTATTCCACATTGTTTTAATTGAAGACCAAACTCGTGACTCAAATATTCGTCTCCGTGATCAGATCGCAGAAACTTTATTTTTCTTGTTACGATGATTTTTCCACTTCACTCTGAAATTCTTTGAACCTTTCAATTATTTCAGACTTATGTTTCATCAAGTAGATATCCCCATATCTGCTCAAATCATCTTGTGAAGGTCAGAAAATAATGATACCTGCTGTAAGCCTTAATATTCATCGGACCACATACATCGGTATGTATGATTTCCAACAAATCTGTTGCTTGCTTCATTGTTCCGGAGAACGGCGTTTTAGTCATCTTGCCCATAAGGCATGGTTCGCAAGCATCAAGTGATTCATAATCAAGTGATTCCAAAATCCCATCAGCATGGAGTTTCTTCATGCGCTTTACACCAATATGACCTAAACGGCAGTGCCATAAATAAGTTGCACTATCATTATTAACTTTACATCTTTTGGTTTCAATATTATGAATATGTGTATCACTAAGATCGAGATCCAATGAACTATTTTCATTGGGTGTGTAACCATATAAAGTTTTATTCATGTAAACAGAACAACAATTTATTCTTTTACTTAAATGAATAACCGTATTACAATAAACATGATCAAATCATATTCATGCTCAACGCAAACACCAAATAACACTTATTTAGTTTCAACACTAATCCCGAAATTATAGGGAGTGTGCGATGATGATCATATCAATCTTGGAACCACTTCCAACACACATCGTCACTTCACCCTTAACTAGTCTCTGTTTATTCTGCAACTCCCGTTTCGAGTTACTAGTCTTAGCAACTGAACTAGTATCAAATACTTAGGGTTTGCTATAAACACTAGTAAAGTACACATCAATAACATGTATATCAAATATACTTATGTTCACTTTGCCATCCTTCTTATCCGCCAATCACTTGGGGTGGTTCCGTTTCCGGTGACCAGTCCCTTTGCAGTAGAAGCACTTAGTCTCAGGCTTAGGACCAGACTTGGGCTTCTTCACTTGAGCAGCAACTTGCTTGCCGTTCTTCTTGAAGTTCCCCTTCTTCCCTTTGCCCTTTTCTTGAAACTAGTGGTCTTATCAACCATCAACACTTGATGTTTTTCTTGATTTCTACCTTCATTGATTTCATCATCACGAAGAGCTTGGGAGTTGTTTCCGTTATCCCTTGCATATTATAGTTCATCACGAAGTTCTACTAACTTGGTGATGGTGACTAGAGAATTCTGTCAATCACTATCTTATCTGGAAGATTAACTCCCACTTGATTCAAGCGATTGTAGTACCCAGACAATCTGAGCACATGCTCACTAGTTGAGCGATTCTCCTCCATCTTTTAGCTATAGAATTTGTTGGAGACTTCATATCTCACAACTCGGGTATTTGCTTGAAATATTAACTTCAACTCCTGGAACATCTCATATGGTCCATGACGTTCAAAACGTCTTTGAAGTCCCGATTCTAAGCCGTTAAGCATGGTGCACTTAAACTATCAAGTAGTCATCATATTGAGCTAGCTAAACGTTCATAACGTTTGCATCTGCTCCTGCAATAGGTCTGTTACCTAGCGGTGCATCAAGGACATAATTCTTCTGTGCAGCAATGAGGATAATCCTCAGATCACGGATCCAATCCGCATCATTGCTACTAACATCTTTCAACACAATTTTCTCTAGGAACATATCAAAATAAACACAGGGAAGCAACAACGCGAGCTATTGATCTATAATTTGCAAAATACTACCAGGACTAAGTTCATGATAAATTTAAGTTCAATTAATCATATTACTTAAGAACTCCCACTTAGATAGACATCCCTCTAATCCTCTAAGTGATCACGTGATCCAAATCAACTAAACCATGACCGATCATCACGTGAGATGGAGTAGTTTTCAATGGTGAACATCGTTATGTTGATCATATCTACTATATGATTCACGCTCGACCTTTCGGTCTCCGTGTTCCGAGGCCATATCTGCATATGCTAGGCTCGTCAAGTTTAACCTGAGTATTCTGCGTGTGCAAAACTGGCTTGCACCCGTTGTAGATGGACGTAGAGCTTATCACACCCGATCATCACGTGGTGTCTGGGCACGACGAACTTTGGCAACGGTGCATACTCAGGGAGAACACTTCTTGATAATTTAGTGAGAGATCATCTTATAATGCTACCGTCAATCAAAGCAAGATAAGATGCATAAAAAGATAAACATCACATGCAATCAATATAAGTGATATGATATGGCCATCATCATCTTGTGCCTGTGATCTCCATCTCCGAAGCACCGTCATGATCACCATCGTCACCGGCGCGACACCCTGATCTCCATCGTAGCATCGTTGTCGTCTCGCCAATCTTATGCTTCCACGACTATCACCAACGTTTAGTAATAAAGTAAAGCATTACATCGCGATTGCATTGCATACAATAAAGCGACAACCATATGGCTCCTGCCAGTTGCCGATAACTCGGTTACAAAACATGATCATCTCATACAATAAAATTCAGCATCATGCCTTGACCATATCACATCACAACATGCCCTGCAAAAACAAGTTAGACGTCCTCTACTTTGTTGTTGCATGTTTTACGTGGCTGCTACGGGCTTAAGTAAGAACCAATCTCACCTACGCATCAAAACCACAACGATAGTTTGTCAAATAGACTCCGTTTTAACCTTCGCAAGGACCGGGCGTAGCCATACTTGGTTCAACTAAAGTTGGAGAGGCAGTCGCCCGCAAGCCATCTCTGTGCAAAGCACGTCGAGGGAACCGGTCTCGCGTAAGCGTACGCGTAAGGTTGGTCCGGGTCGTCTCGTCCAACAATACCGCCGAACCAAAGTATGACATGCTGGTAGGCAGTATGACTTGTATCGTCCACAACTCACTTGTGTTCTACTCGTGCATATAACATCAACATAAATAACCTAGGCTCGGATGCCACTGTTGGGTTATG
This sequence comes from Triticum aestivum, assembly GCF_018294505.1. Lineage (NCBI taxonomy): Eukaryota > Viridiplantae > Streptophyta > Magnoliopsida > Poales > Poaceae > Triticum > Triticum aestivum. The sequence goes on along the minus strand of NC_057807.1, from coordinate 128,847,375 downwards.
TAGTAATTTCAAAAAATTTCCTACGCACACGCAAGATCATGTGATGCATAGCAACGAGGGGGAGAGTATTGTCTACGTACCCAACGCAGACCGACTGCGGAAGCGATGACACGACGTAGAGGAAGTAGTCGTACGTCTTCACGATCCAACCGATCAAGCACCGAAACTACGGCACCTCCGAGTTCGAGCACACGTTCAGCTCGATGACGATCCCCGGACTCCGATCCAGCAAAGTGTCGGGGAAGAGTTCCGTCAGCACGACGGCGTGGTGACGATCTTGATGAACTACAGCAGCAGGGCTTCGCCTAAACTCCGCTACAGTATTATCGAGGAATATGGTGGCAGGGGGCACCGCACACGGCTAAGGAACAGATCACGTGGATCAACTTGTGTCAACTTATCTGTTTTGGGGTGCCTCTACCTCAGTATATAAAGGAGCCAAGGGGGGGAGGAGGCGCCGGCCAAGGAGGGAGGCGCAGGAGGAGTCCTACTCCTACCGGGAGTAGGACTCCCCCCCCCCAATCCTATTCCAACTAGGATTCCCAAGGGGGAAAGAGGGAGAGGGGTGGCCGGCCACCTCTCCTAGTCCTAATAGGACTAGGGGAAGGGGGGAGGCGCGCAGCCCCCTTGGGCTGCCCCTTTCTCCTTTCCACTAAGACCCATGAAGGCCCATATGGCTCCCGGGGGGTTCCGGTAACCTCCCGGTAACCCGGTAAAATCCCGATTTCACCCGGAACACTTCCGATGTCCAAACATAGGCTTCCAATATATCAATCTTTATGTCTCGACCATTTTGAGACTCCTCGTCATGTCCGTGATCACATCTGGGACTCCGAACAACCTTCGGTACATCATGCATAAACTCATAATATAACTGTCATCGTAACCTTAAGCGTGCGGACCCTACGGGTTCGAGAACAATGTAGACATGACCGAGACACGTCTCTGGTCAATAACCAATAGCGGGACCTGGATGCCCATATTGGCTCCTACATATTCTACGAAGATCTTTATCGGTCAGACCGCATAACAACATACGTTGTTCCCTTTGTCATCGGTATGTTACTTGCCCGAGATTCGATCGTCGGTATCCAATACCTAGTTCAATCTCGTTACCGGCAAGTCTCTTTACTCGTTCCGTAATACATCATCTCACAACTAACATATTAGTTGTAATGCTTGCAAGGCTTATGTGATGTGTATTACCGAGAGGGCCCAGAGACACCTCTCCGACAATCGGAGTGACAAATCCTAATCTCGAAATACGCCAACCCAACATCGACCATTGGAGACACCTGTAGTACTCCTTTATAATCACCCAGTTACGTTGTGACGTTTGGTAGTACCCAAAGTGTTCCTCCGGTAAACGGGAGTTGCATAATCTCATAGTCATAGGAACATGTATAAGTCATGAAGAAAGCAATAGCAACATACTAAACGATCGGGTGCTAAGCTAATGGAATGGGTCATGTCAATCAGATCATTCTACTAATGATGTGACCTCGTTAATCAAATAACAACTCATTGTTCATGGTTAGGAAACATAACCATCTTTGATTAACGAGCTAGTCAAGTAGAGGCATACTAGTGACACTTTGTTTGTCTATGTATTCACACATGTATTATGTTGCCGGTAAATACAATTCTAGCATGAATAATAAACATTTATCATGATTATAAGGAAATAAATAATAACTTTATTATTGCCTCTAGGGCATATTTCCTTCAGTGCGCCCCCTCTAGGGTTTCCACCCCAAGGGGTGCGGCAGCCCCAATCCCATCTAAGGGTGGCGGCCAAGGGGGGAGAGGGGGGAAACTTGCCCCCCAAGTTAGGTGGAAGCACCCCCTCCCCAAACCCTAGGCGCCTTGGGCCCTTGTGGGAGGGCGCACCAGCCCACCTGGGGCTGGTTCCCTCCCACACTTGGCCCATGCAGCCCTCCGGGGCCGGTGGCCCCACTTGGTGGACCCCCGGGACCCTCCCGGTGGTCCCGGTACGTTACCGATAAAACCCGAAACTTTTCCGGTGACCAAAACGGGATTTCCCATATATAAATCTTTACCTCCGGACCATTCCGGAACTCCTCGTGACGTCCGAGATCTCATCCGGGACTCCGAAAAACATTCGGTAACCACATACAAACTTCCTTTATAACCCTAGCGTCATCGAACCTTAAGTGTGTAGACCCTACGGGTTCGGGAACCATGCAGACATGACCGAGACGTTCTCCGGTCAATAACCAACAGCGGGATCTGGGTACCCATGTTGGCTCCCACATGTTCCACGATGATCTCATCGGATGAACCACGATGTCAAGGACTCAATCAATCCCGTATACAATTCCCTTTGTCTAGCGGTATTATACTTGCCCGAGATTCGATCGTCGGTATACCGATACCTTGTTAAATCTCGTTACCGGCAAGTCTCTTTACCCGTTCCGTAACACATCATCCCGTGATCAACCCCTTGGTCACATTGTGCACCTTATGATGATGTCCTACCGAGTGGGCCCGGAGATACCTCTCCGTTTACATGGAGTGACAAATCCCAGTCTCGATTCGTGCCAGCCCAACAGACACTTTCGGAGATACCTGTAGTGCACCTTTATAGCCACTCAGTTACGTTGTGACGTTTGGTACACCCAAAGCATTCCTACGGTATCCGGGAGTTGCACAATCTCATGGTCTAAGGAAATGATACTTGACATTAGAAAAGCTTTAGCATATGAACTACGATCTTTGTGCTAGGCTTAGGATTGGGTCTTGTCCATCACATCATTCTGCTAATGATGTGATCCCGTTATCAACGACATCCGATGTCCATGGTTAGGAAACCGTAACCATCTATTGATCAACGAGCTAGTCAACTAGAGGCTTACTAGGGACATGGTGTTGTCTATGTACCCACACATGTATCTGAGTTTCCTATCAATACAATTATAGCATGGATAATAAACGATTATCGTGAACAAGGAAATATAGTAATAACTAATTTATTATTGCCTCTAGGGCATATTTCCAACAGTCTCCCACTTGCACTAGAGTCAATAATCTAGTTCACATCGCCATGTGATTAACACTCACAGGTCACATCGCCATGTGACCAACATCCAAAGAGTTACTAGTGTCATTAAACTAGTTCACATCATCATGTGATTAAGACTCAATGAGTTCTAGGGTTTGATCATGTTTTGCTTGTAAGAGAAGTTTTAGTCAACGGGTCTGCAACATTCAGATCCGTATGTGCATCGCAATTCTCTATGTCATATTGTAAATGCTGCTTCCACGCTCCACTTGGAGCTATTCCAAATGGTTGCTCCACTATACGTATCCGGTTTGCTACTCAGAGTCATTCGGATAGGTGTTAAAGCTTGCATCGTCGTAACCCTTTACGCCGAACTCTTTATCACCTCCATAATCGAGAAACAAATCCTTATTCCTCTAAGGATAATTTTGACCGCTATCCAGTGATCCACTCCTTAATCACCTTTGTACCCTCTTGCCAGACATGTGGCAAGGCACACATCAGGTGCGGTACTTAGCATAGCATACCATAGAGCCTATGTTTAAAGCATAGGGGACGACCTTCGTCCTTTCTCTCTTTTCTGCTGTGGTCGAGCTTTAACTTCGTACCTTACAACTCAGGCAAGAACTCCTTCTTTGACTGATCCATCTTGAACACTTTCAAGATCATGTCAAGGTAGGTGCTCATTTGAAAGTATTATTAAGCATTTTGATCTATCCTTATAGATCTCGATGCTCAATGTTCAAGTAGCTTAATCCAGGTTTTCTATTGAAAAACATCTTTCAAATAACCCTATATGCTTTCCAGAAATTCTACATCATTTCTGATCAACAATATGTCAACAACATATACTCATCAGAAATCCTATAGTGCTCCCACTCACTTCTTTGGAAATACAAGTTTCTCATAAACTTTGTATAAACTCAAAATCTTTGATCATCTCATCAAAGCGCTCATTCCAACTCCGAGATGCTTACTCCAGTCCTTAGAATGATCGCTGGAGCTAGCATACCTTTTAGCATCCTTAGGATCGACAAAAACTTTCTGATTGTATTGCATACAAACTTTCCTCACGAAAACTGGTAAGGAAACTACTTTTGATCTGCCAGATTTCATAAATGCAGCTAATGCTAACATGATTCCGACGGACTCAAGCATCGCTACGGATGAGAAAATCTCATCGTAGTCAAACTCCTTGAACTTGTGAAAAACTCTTCGCCACAAGTCGAGCTTCATAGACGGTGACATTACCGTCCACGTCTGTCTTCTTCTTAAAGATCCATTTATCTCAATGGCTTGCCGATCATTGGGCAAGTCCACCAAAGTCCATGCTTTGTTCTGATACATGGATCCTATCTCGGATTTCATGGCTCCTAACCATTTGTCGGAATTTGGGCCCACCATCGCTTCTCCATTGCTCGTAGGTTCATTGTTGTCTAGCAACATGACCTTTAAGACAGGATCACCGTACCACTCCGAAGCAGTACGCGTCCTTGTCGTCCTACGAGGTTCGGTAGTGACTTGATCCGAAGCTTCATGATCAATATCATAAGCTTCCACTTCAATTGGTGTAGGTGCCACGGGAACAACTTCCTGTGCCCTGCTACACACTGGTTGAAGTGATGGTTCAATAACCTCATCAAGTCTCCACTATCCTCCCACTCAATTCTCGAGACAAACCTTTCCTCGAGAAAGGACCCGATTCAAGAAACAATCCCTATTGCTTTCGGATCTGAATTAGGAGGTATACCCAACTGTTTTGGGTGTCCTATGAAGATGCATTTTATCCGCTTTGGGTTCGAGCTTATCAACCTGAAACTTTTCCACATAAGCGCCGCAGCCCCAAACCTTTAAGAAACGACAACTTAGGTTTCTCCAAACCACAGTTCAAACGATGTCGTCTCAACGGAATTACGTGGTGCCCTATTTAAAGTGAGTGCGGTTGTCTCTAATGCCTAACCAATGAACGATAGTGGTAATTCGATAAGAGATATCATGGTACGCACCATATCCAATAGGGTGCAACTATGATGTTCGGACACACCATCACACTATGGTGTTCCAGGCGGTATTAATTGTGAAACAATTTCCACAATGTCTTAATTGTGTGCCAAAGCTCGTAACTCAGATACTCATCTCTATGATCATATCATAGACATTTTATCCTCTTGTCACAATGACCTTCAACTTCACTCTGAAATTACTTGAACCCTTCAATAGTTCAGACTTGTGTTTCATCAAGTAAATATACAGTATCTACTTAAATCATCTGTGAAGTAAAACATAACGATATTCACTGCATGCCTCAGCACTTATTGAACTGCACACATCAAAGTGTGTTACTTCCAATAAATTGCTATCTTGTTCCATCTTACTGAAACCGAGGTTTTTCAGTCATCTTGCCTATGTGGTATGATTTGCATATCTCAAGTGATTCAAAATCAAGTGAGTCCAAACGATCCATCTGTATGGAGTTCCTTCATGCGTACACACCAATAGACATGGCTCGCATGTCTCAAACTTTTCAAAAACGAGTGAGTCCAAAGATCCATCAACATGGAGCTTCTTCATGCGTTTTATACCAATATGACTTACATGGCAGTGCCACAAGTAAGTGGTACTATCATTACTATCTTATATCTTTTGGCATGAAAATGTGTATCACTACGACCGAGATTTAATAAACCATTCTTTTAGGTTCAAGACCATTGAAGGTATTATTCAAATAAATAGAGTAACTGTAACGCCCCGGATACAACTTTCCATATTCGTAACTCCAACTCTTGCCTTTTCCGGAGATGCTATATGTTATTTCCTCTGTGGTTGGTTGTTTGTCTGTTGTTTTGCATTTTGTTCTTGTTATGCATCTCATCTCATAGCATCATGCGCATTGCATCGACATCGTTTTCATAAAACTTGCATCCGTTCGGGTCCCGCCGGTTCTCTCCGTTGTCCGTTCGGAGTCCAGACACACTCGCACGCGCCCGCGGCACCTCCGAAATATTATTTTTATAAGCGGCATAAAAATGTTCTCGGAATGGGTTGCAACTTGTCGTGCGGTCTTATTATAGTGTAGACAGGCCGCCTGTCAAGTTTCGTCGCATTTGGAGTCCGTTTGACTGCCCAACCGTTATATTTATAACCGCGATATAGTCGGTTTAATCGTCGGACGTTTCAGTCTCCGAAACTGCCACCGGGCTACACTTCTCTTCTCTCCTCTCGGCCCAAGCCTCTCTCTCACACAGCCCACTAGCCCACCTAGTCCCCCCCTCTGCCCGGAGCCGTCCGATGTCGATCTGAGGCCCCGAAACGCCCCCAAACCCTCAAACCCTAGCCCCTACCCTTTATATACTCCTTCCCCTTCCAATTTTGGCAGCCTACCCCCCTCCTCCTCGTTTTCCGCACCCCTAACCCCGCAGCCACCACCTCCTCCCACCTCGGGGGCCGCGCCGCCGCCTTCCCCCTCCAAATCCGGCGCCCTCCAGCCCACCTCCGCCACATGGCACGTCCTGAGCGGTCAGCCGCCGCCCGACCTGTTCCCCGCGCTCCCCCTCAGCGCCGCAGGGCCCGCCCGGCCCGAGGCCGCGCCGCTGAAGCCCGCGAGGGCCCGAGCGCCCCACGCCTCCCGCTCCCGATCTGGATCGAGGGGAGGAGCCCCTCGACCCCGAGCCCTCGTCGCCCCAGCACCTCCTCGTCCTGCCGGAGCAGCGCGCCGCCGCCGCCGAAGCTTCGCCAGGCCGGAGCCCTGCCTCCTCATCTCTCCCTTCTCCTCCTCCACTTCTCCTGCGCCCCCGCTGACCCCTTCTCTTCCGCAGGAGCTCTGCCATGGCCGCGCCCGAGCTCGGGTCCGCCTCCGCCCGGAAGACTCGTCCCCGCCGCCGTTCGTCGCCGGGAATGGACCCGCCGCTGCCAGATCCGGCCTCTGCCGGCCCCGCCCTTGCCGGATCCGCCCCGCCGCCGCCCTCGAGCCTGCTCGCCGCCGGCGCCATCTGCGCCGCCACCCTGCCTCGTCCCTGTTCAGGAACGAGGAGCTCGTCGCCTCGCCCGCTCGTGCACGCGTGTGTGCATGGGCCTCAAGCCGTCCCAGCCCAGCTCCCTCCAGCACGCCGCCGGCCTCGTGGCCCGACCTCCCCACATGGGCCTCGGCCCCTCCCCTTCGCAGCCCAGCGCGCCAGCCTCCTCCCCAAGCCCAGTCGGCCTCCCTCTGTTTCCAATCGGGCTTGGCCCATGGTGAGGCCACCCCCAGCGCCCCTCCTTTTGTTTTTTCTCCTGTTGGGCCAGGCTGCAGTTTCGGCCCGATGTATTTTTTTCCCTGCCTGCGATTTTAGACATTATCCAGTGCATTATTAGTTTTACAGAAAACCCCCTAGACCTCATGCATGTAATAACTAATTAACCGTGCATCAGATTTAAACAAACTTTATATGTAAGATGCTCAGAAAATTGTGTAGATTAATAATATGCCATTTTCACCCATGTTTAAAATGGTTAAACTGTTGTTTATTTACATTTGCTAATATGCCATGCTAAAATGCTTTAATTCATAACTAAATAACCGTAGCTCCGAATTTATTAAACTTTATATGTAAATAGGGTGGAAAAATGCCTAGATTAACATGATCCACTTTATTTTCCTGTTTAACAACCTTAAAATGTGGTTTAGGACAGAACAGTACCAAATTCATTTTATGCACATGGGGATTTTCGGAATTGTTGTTTTGTTGTTCCGGCCTCATTTAAACTTGTCTAGATAGGTAGTTTTTCATATGCTTCACCTCTTGCCATGTTAATCAACATTTAATATTGTTGGGTGCATAACCGAGATTAAACTAAATATGTCCATGTGGTGTTTTGTTAATATGCAACTCGTTGCATATTGAGCTCCACTTAACTTGTAGTATCGTTTGTTGCACTTTGCCATGCCATGCCTCATTAAACCGGACATGCATCATACTTGTTTGTGCATCATGCCATGATTATGCTGGTGTGTTTACCATGTTGTTTGCTTCTTTCCGGTGTTGCTTCTTAGTTCCGGTAACATTGCGTTCGTGAGGATTCGTTCGACTATGTTGGTTTGTCTACTTCATGGACTCGTTCTTCTTCCTTGCGGGATTTCAGGCAAGATGACCGCTACCCTGGATCTCACTACTATCATTGCTATGCTAGTTGCTTCGTTCTATCGCTTTGCTGCGCTACCTATCATCTGTTTGTCGAGCCATCCCATGTTGCCATGAACCTCTAACCTTTGACACCTTTCCTATGCAAACCGTTGTTTGGCTATGTTACCGCTTTGCTCAGCCCCTCTTATAGCGTTGCTAGTTGCAGGTGAAGTTGAAGATTTCTCCATGGTGAACAGGATTTTGGTTGGGATATCACAATATCTTTTATATTATTAATGCATCTATATATTTGGTAAAGGGTGGAAGACTCGGCCTTTTGCCTAGTGTTTTGTTCCACTCTTGCCGCCCTAGTTTCCGTCATACCGGTGTTATGTTCCCGAATTTTGCGTTCCTTACGCGGTCGGGTGATTTATGGGACCCCCTTGACAGTTCGCTTTGAATAAAACTCCTCCAACAAGGCCCAACATTGGTTTTACCATTTGCCTCACCTAGCCCTTTTTCCCTTGGGTTTCCGGAGCCCGAGGGTCATCTTTATTTTATCCCCCCCCCCCCCGGGCCAGTGCTCGTTGTGAGTGTTGGTCCAAACTGTCGGCCGCCGGTGACCACCAGGGGCAACTCTGGGCTGGCCTACCGGAAGTCTGGACAATCTGGTGTGCCCTGAGAACGAGATATGTGCAGATCCTATCGGGATTTGTCGGCATAGCGGGAGGCTTTGCTGGTCTTGTTTTACCATTGTCGAAATGTCTTGTAAACCGGGATTCCGAGTCTGATCGGGTCTTCCTGGGAGAAGGTCTATTCCTTCGTTGATCGCGAGAGCTTGTCATGGGCTAAGTTGGGACACCCCTGCAGGGTATAATCTTTCGAAAGCCGTGCCTACGGTTATAGGCAGATGGGAATTTGTTAATGTCCGGTTGTAGATAACTTGACTCCAGATCCGAATTAAAACGCATCAACCGCGTGTGTAGCCGTGATGGTCTCTTCTCGGCGGAGTCCGGGAAGTGAACACGGTTTCCGGGTTATGATTGACGTAAGTAGGAGTTCAGGATCACTTCTTGATCATTGCTAGCTTCACGACCGTTCCGCTTGTTCTCTTCTCGCTCTTATTTGCGTATGTTAGCCACCATATATGCTTAGTCGCTGCTGCAGCCTCACCACTTTACCCCTTTCTTTCCCATTAAGCTTTGCTAGTCTTGATACCCATGGTAATGGGATTGCTGAGTCCTCGTGGCTCACAGATTACTACAACAACAGTTGCAGGTACAGGTTATGCGATGATCATGACGCGAGAGCGATGCTTGCTTGCGTTGAGTTCTTCTTCTCCTTCTTCGATCAGGGATAGGTTCCAGGTCGGCAGCCTGGGCTAGCAGGGTGGATGTCGTTTGAGCTTCTGTTTGTGTTTTATCCGTAGACGGATGTTGATATTGTGTATGATATATTGTTGTATTCGTGTGGCATTGTATGCCTTATGTATGTATCCCCATCTATTATGTAATGTTGATGTAATGATATCCACCTTGCAAAAGCGTTTCAATATGCAGGTCTATCCTTGGTGGGACCTTCGAGTTCCTTTTGGATAGGGTCGCATATTGGGCGTGACAAGTTGGTATCAGAGCCTCGACCGACCCTAGGAGCCCCCTTGTTTGTTGGCCGTTGTTGAGTCTAGAAGAAAACTATTTTGAGTCTTAGGATTATATATATCGGAGAGTAGGATTCTTTTTACTCCTCAGTCCCTTCGTCGCTCTGGTGAGGTCTCCTGACGTAGATGTTTTGTCTTTCCTCTCCTCAAATTTCACTAATTTTTTTTAGGATCACGCGGGTATCTTGGAATCGTTCCGATGGTTTTGTGACGAGAACATTGTTCTTGGTGCCTCCTGTCTATTTATGTGGCTTTGACCCGGGGAGTCGAGCTCTGAGGTGTTGTCGTCACAATTTTATCGTTGCAGTTCTGGAATACCTGAGTTTTGCCGACATCGAAAATCTCTTTTATGCAGTTGTTGGTGAGATAACCCTGATAACCCAGTACTGGGGCGAGCTCGGGAGTATTGCCATAACTCGTATAACGGATGCTTTTCGAAGGTTGAGGTACACGATTTCCGAAGGTTTCTTGGTTATGTGTTGACAGATGGATACAGCTTGGATGTAGGTATTGTTAGTTTGGGTGAGATATATTGCTTCCCCTGTATCCCTAACACCAGATTGCATAACCAGAAAGTTTCGGGAGTTTTATAGGTGGGAATTCAAGTAGCTCATAGGACATCTTTCCAACAGACACATGATATGATATGGGATCTATCATATGTTTGTTCTGGCTTATTCTGCAAGCCAAATCCTTTGTTTTGTTTTATTTCTGGTATTCGAGTTGCTTCGAAGTCAAAGGTTGAATCCATACCTTTCATAAACGGTGTTCTCATATTGCTATGTGAATACTAATCCTTCTTGATCATCGAGGTCGTCATGTTAATTCTTTCCCAATCGGCGTGCTTCTCTTCAAGTGGATCCCATCATTTTTCAACATCCGCAAGATCAATTCTAAGTTTTCTCAACGGTGTTTGTTTCGTTCATCCCATGTTGTCTTTGTTTTTCCCCACCCTCCCACCCCTTTTCTTCAAGGACTCATATATTATAATCAAGTATCCATTTATTCATGTGAAGTCTCTTCACTCTTTTCAATCATTGTTTTGATCCGGTGATCCCTCGTGAAGATGCTCACGAGCTTCAAGTTCATCATCCTCCATTGTTGTTTCTTCTCCGGTGGATCCAATTCAAGCTTTTAGTGTTGATCATATTCCTTTCCTCGTGTCAAATGCTTTCTCATACCGGTGCACCTATCAATCACTCACCTCTTGCTATTCTTTTGTTCCGGAGTGTTGAAGATATCTCAGAAGACTTGTGTTTCCATTCTCAATCCGTTCAAGATATTTCGAGATTATTACCTCATTCAAGTCATTTAATTCAACCGGTGTAATATCTCTTTAAATCATTTCCAACGATGGTTCTTTTGAGTGGGCCTTAACCCACAGGTCTTTTCCCAGGATCTTACCTGACTCTTCTAATTTCTTTTCGGAGTTATTCTCAAATTCATTGCAGAGTTTGACGTAAGAATGAATTTTCATCAGTCATATTCCTTATCCAAGATCGCTTTCAGAATATTTTCATCGTTGGTTCATCATTTCTATTCTTCTTTGTTCCGGAGTATCTCAACAATTCATGGTGGTTCTCATCATCATTCTCAACATGTGAAGACCGAAGAAGAGTTTCTCTTAAATCTTGCTCCATTCTCTTCAAGATTCATGGTTCTAGCGTTATTGCCATCCTCTCATATTTGTTTTCGATTGTGAGAATTCTTTTCACCCATCCGGAGCAATTCAAGAGTCTTTTCAGAATGATTCTCCGTAGCCCATCATCTCAGAATTATTCATTCAAGCTTTCAGCTCTCGTTCTCCAAATCTTACCAGTGCATCATTCAAATATCCTCTAATCAGTTCATGTTCTCTTCGTTCTCATTTATCTGAATCCCCTCAAGTATCATCATTCATTTTCAAATTCTTCCCGGTGAATTGTGCCTTTGCTATGTTCATTTTCAATTCTTACGGTGGTTCGTTCCAGATTTCTCTTCCTTCGTTATCGTGTCAATTCATTCGTTCTTTCGTTCTTTTCAATCCTACCGGTGGCTCGTTAAAGACCTTCCCAAGTTTGCGCTATATCTCTCTTAATCCATCCTTTCTACAAGAATAAGTAGTATGCCAAATCCGTTGCTTGTCATCAATTAAATCTGATGAAGGGTAAGCATACAATAAATCTTATTCTTATTTTCCTCGAGGTGATTCAATTCTTTTCTTCCGGAGTTTGTTCATGATGAAGTAATTCTTGGTTCAAGTGATTCATCTTTCTTTCCGGAGTTGGTCATCATATCACATTCTCGGTTCGAGAGGCTTCATCTTTCTTTTCGGAGTTCCAAGCTCTCTCAACTATCTCGTCGCGAAGCTCCATCTAAATCATCGCAAGGCTTCACCTTGTGTTTCCAACTTCTCTTTCTTTCTATCATCCTTTTATTACCGGAGTTCTTCATGGAGGCTCTACATGATGGTTCGTCAAGGATTCTTTTCATTCTTCAATTGTTCTTCAAGATTTCTCTTGAAGTTAAGATCCTCCAAGCTATACTCGAAAGTAAACATGGTGCTCAACACATGTTTTGTTTTGAGGAGCTCAAGTATTCTTCATCTTGCATTCCAAAGTGCAATTGTTTCTACAATATCTTTTGTGGTGGTGTTATGTCACTCTTGACAATTTCCCTTCGTGGTTCACAAGTTGTCAGGAATGAGTTAATTAAATCCATCATTTTCTCTTCGTTCAAGATATCTTTTCGACCAATCAATCTCTTTGTTGGAGTTATCTTGGGTTATATTTCACCTAAAGCCTTCCATTGGGAATGTTGCTAATTGTGGTGCTTATCATTGATCCAAGCTTTCTCCATATCCTTCTCGGTGAAAGAAGTTTTCATCTCTTCTTTGATCTCAAACAAGCAATTGTTTTTCGTTAGTGGCAGAATTTCACCTCAACTGTTGAGATGTTTCCATAAGCCCACTACAAACTTGTGTCTTTCGTTGTTGATTTTCCAACAACTCTGTTCAATTCTTCTTTGCAAGGATGCTTTCCAAGTTCATTTGTGGTAGAAGATTTCATTTTCTTCTCCGCCCGTTATCCCAACAATCTAGCTTCTATTCTTTCGTTCCGGAGGCTTTGTGATGTTGCTCTCTTCACTCATCATCTCGAATTGTGAGGATCGTGTTCTTTTCGTGCTTATCCAGTTAACCGGAGTGTTGTGTCATCTCTTCAAGGCTTTCATCTTATCAAGTTTTGCCTCTCTTTTCAACCTTAGTGCTGTCTGAAATCCTTCTTACCCATTGTGCCATTATTTCAATAGTTCCAGAGGCAGTGTGTTGTTGATTTCATCAAGTATCATCCCATCTTCTCAAGTTCATGTTCTATTCCTTCCATGTTCAGTCGGAGTGCTGCCAAAATTATATCATTCTTATTCATTCTTATCTCGTTGCAACCAGAGTGGTTTCAATTCCTTCTTGTCCATTGTGCTCGTCAATCATATCTTTGCAACCTCTTGGTTCTCGTCGTATCCCTTGTTCCTCTTTTCTAACGGATTGTTTGCAATCTCGTTCATCTCTAGTTGCTCAACCTCTCAAGGTTCATGGTTTCACTCATTGGTCGAAGAAGCAACTTACTTTTACCGCTTATCTTCCTCTTCCGTTTCCCTCCGGTGCCATCCTAGATCTCGGGACGAGATCCTCTTGTAGTGGTGGAGTATTGTAACGCCCCGGATACAACTTTCCATATTCGTAACTCCAACTCTTGCCTTTTCCGGAGATGCTATATGTTATTTCCTCCGTGGTTGGTTGTTTCTCTGTTGTTTTGCATTTTGTTCTTGTTATGCATCTCATCTCATAGCATCATGCGCATTGCATCGGCATCGTTTTCATAAAACTTGCATCCGTTCGGGTCCCGCCGGTTCTCTCCGTTGTCCGTTCGGAGTCCAGACACACTCGCACGCGCCCGCGGCACCTCCGAAATATTATTTTTATAAGCGGCATAAAAATGTTCTCGGAATGGGTTGCAACTTGTCGTGCGGTCTTATTATAGTGTAGACAGGCCGCCTGTCAAGTTTCGTCGCATTCGGAGTCCGTTTGACTGCCCAACCGTTATATTTATAACCGCGATATAGTCGGTTTAATCGTCGGACGTTTCGGTCTCCGAAACTGCCGCCGGGCTGCACTTCTCTTCTCTCCTCTCGGCCCAAGCCTCTCTCTCACACAGCCCACTAGCCCACCTAGTCCCCCCCTCTGTCCGGAGCCGTCCGATGTCGATCTGAGGCCCCGAAACGCCCCCAAACCCTCAAACCCTAGCCCCTACCCTTTATATACTCCTTCCCCTTCCAATTTTGCCAGCCTACCCCCCCCCCTCCTCCTCGTTTTCCGCACCCCCAACCCGCAGCCACCACCTCCTCCCACCTCGGGGGCCGCGCCGCCGCCTTCCCCCTCCAAATCCGGCGCCCTCCAGCCCACCTCCGCCACGTGGCACGTCCTGAGCGGTCAGCCGCCGCCCGACCTGTTCCCCGCGCTCCCCCTCAGCGCCGCAGGGCCCGCCCGGCCAGAGGCCGCGCCGCCGCAGCCCGTGAGGGCCCGAGCGCCCCACGACTCTCGCTCCCGATCTGGATCGAGGGGAGGAGCCCCTCGACCCCGAGCCCTCGTCGCCCCAGCGCCTCCTCGTCCTGCCGGAGCAGCGCGCCGCCGCCGCCGAAGCTTTGCCAGGCCGGAGCCCTGCCTCCTCATCTCTCCCTTCTCCTCCTCCACTTCTCCTGCGCCCCCGCTGACCCCTTCTCTTCCGCAGGAGCTCTGCCATGGCCGCGCCCGAGCTCGGGTCCGCCTCCGCCCGGAAGACTCGTCCCCGCCGCCGTTCGTCGCCGGGAATGGACCCGCCGCTGCCAGATCCGGCCTCTGCCGGCCCCGCCCTTGCCGGATCCGCCCCGCCGCCGCCCTCGAGCCTGCTCGCCGCCGGCGCCATCTGCGCCGCCACCCTGCCTCGTCCCTGTTCAGGAACGAGGAGCTCGTCGCCTCGCGTGCTCGTGCACGCGTGTGCGCGTGGGCCTCAAGCCGGCCCAGCCCAGCTCCCGCCAGCACGCCGCCGGCCTCGTGGCCCGACCTCCCCACATGGGCCTCGGCCCCTCCCCTTCGCAGCCCAGCGCGCCAGCCTCCTCCCCAAGCCCAGTCGGCCTCCCTCTGTTTCCAATCGGGCTTGGCCCATGGTGAGGCCACCCCCAGCGCCCCTCCTTTTGTTTTTTTCTCATGTTGGGCCAGGCTGCAGTTTCGGCCCGATGTATTTTTTTTCCCTGCCTGCGATTTTAGACATTATCCAGTGCATTATCAGTTTTACAGAAAACCCCCTAGACCTCATGCATGTAATAACTAATTAACCATGCATCGGATTTAAACAAACTTTATATGTAAGATGCTCAGAAAATTGTGTAGATTAATAATATGCCATTTTCACCCATGTTTAAAATGGTTAACTTGTTGCTTATTTAAATTTGCTAATATGCCATGCTAAAATGCTTTAATTCATAACTAGATAACCATAGCTCCGAATTTATTAAACTTTATATGTAAATGGGGTGGAAAAATGCCTAGATTAACATGATCCACTTTATTTTCCTGTTTAACAACCTTAAAATGTGGTTCAGGACAGAACAGTACCAAATTCATTTTATGCACATGGGGATTTTCGGAATTGTTGTTTTGTTGTTCCGGCCTCATTTAAACTTGTCTAGATAGGTAGTTTTTCATACGCTTCACCTCTTGCCATGTTAATCAACATTTAATATTATTGGGTGCATAACCGAGATTAAACTAAATATGTCCATGTGGTGTTTTGTTAATATGCAACTCGTTGCATATTGAGCTCCACTTAACTTGTAGTATCGTTTGTTGCACTTTGCCGTGCCATGCCTCATTAAACCGGACATGCATCATACTTGTTTGTGCATCATGCCATGATTATGCTGGTGTGTTTACCATGTTGTTTGCTTCTTTCCGGTGTTGCTTCTTAGTTCCGGTAACATTGCGTTCGTGAGGATTCGTTCGACTATGTTGGTTCGTCTACTTCATGGACTCGTTCTTCTTCCTTGCGGGATTTCAGGCAAGATGACCGCTACCCTGGATCTCACTACTATCATTGCTATGCTAGTTGCTTCGTTCTATCGCTTTGCTGCGCTACCTATCATCTGTTTGTCGAGCCATCCCATGTTGCCATGAACCTCTAACCTTTGACACCTTTCCTATGCAAACCGTTGTTTGGCTATGTTACCGCTTTGCTCAGCCCCTCTTATAGCGTTGCTAGTTGCAGGTGAAGTTGAAGATTTCTCCATGGTGAACAGGATTTTGGTTGGGATATCACAATATCTTTTATATTATTAATGCATCTATATATTTGGTAAAGGGTGGAAGACTCGGCCTTTTGCCTGGTGTTTTGTTCCACTCTTGCCGCCCTAGTTTCCGTCATACCGGTGTTATGTTCCCGAATTTTGCGTTCCCTACGCGGTCGGGTGATTTATGGGACCCCCTTGACAGTTCGCTTTGAATAAAAATCCTCCAACAAGGCCCAACATTGGTTTTACCATTTGCCTCACCTAGCCCTTTTTCCCTTGGGTTTCCGGAGCCCGAGGGTCATCTTTATTTTATCCCCCCCCCGGGCCAGTGCTCGTTGTGAGTGTTGGTCCAAACTGTCGGCCGCTGGTGACCACCAGGGGCAACTCTGGGCTGGCCTACCGGAAGTCTGGACAATCCGGTGTGCCCTGAGAACGAGATATGTGCAGCTCCTATCGGGATTTGTCGGCACAGCGGGAGGCTTTGCTGGTCTTGTTTTACCATTGTCGAAATGTCTTGTAAACTGGGATTCCGAGTCTGATCGGGTCTTCCTGGGAGAAGGTCTATTCCTTCGTTGATCGCGAGAGCTTGTCATGGGCTAAGTTGGGACACCCCTGCAGGGTATAATCTTTCGAAAGCCGTGCCTGCGGTTATAGGCAGATGGGAATTTGTTAATGTCCAGTTGTAGATAACTTGACACCAGATCCGAATTAAAACGCATCAACCGTGTGTGTAGCCGTGATGGTCTCTTCTCGGCGGAGTCCGGGAAGTGAACACGGTTTCCGGGTTATGATTGACGTAAGTAGGAGTTCAGGATCACTTCTTGATCATTGCTAGCTTCACGACCGTTTCGCTTGTTCTCTTCTCACTCTTATTTGCGTATGTTAGCCACCATATATGCTTAGTCGCTGCTGCAGCCTCACCACTTTACCCCTTTCTTTCCCATTAAGCTTTGCTAGTCTTGATACCCATGGTAATGGGATTGTTGAGTCCTCGTGGCTCACAGATTACTACAACAACAGTTGCAGGTACAGGTTATGCGATGATCATGACGCGAGAGCGATGCTTGCTTGCGTTGAGTTCTTCTTCTCCTTCTTCGATTAGGGATAGGTTCCAGGTCGGCAGCCTGGGCTAGCAGGGTGGATGTCGTTTGAGCTTCTGTTTGTGTTTTATCCGTAGACGGATGTTGATATTGTGTATGATATATTGTTGTATTCGTGTGGCATTGTATGCCTTATGTATGTATCCCCATCTATTATATAATGTTGATGTAATGATATCCACCTTGCAAAAGCGTTTCAATATGTGGGTCTATCCTTGGTGGGACCTTCGAGTTCCTTTTGGATAGGGTCGCATATTGGGCGTGACAGTAACCATTATTCTCCTTAAATGAATAACCGTATTGCGATAGACATAATCCAATCATGTCTATGCTCAATGCAAACACCAAATGACAATTATTCAGGTTTAATACTAATCTTGATGGTAGAGGGAGCGTGTGATGTTTGATCACATCAAACTTGGAAACACTTCCAACACATATCGTCAGCTCGCCTTTAGCTAGTCTCCGTTTATTCCGTAGCTCTTTTATTTCGAGTTACTAACATTTAGCAACCGAACCGGTATCTAATACCCTGGTGCTACTAGGAGTACTAGTAAAGTACACATTAACATAATATATATCCAATATACTTCTATCGACCTTGCCAGCCTTCTCATCTACCAAGTATCTAGGGTAATTCCGCTCCAGTGGCTGTTCCCCTTATTACAGAAGCACTTCGTCTCGGGTTTGGGTTCAACCTTGGGTGTCTTCACTGGAGCAGCAGCTGATTTGCCGTTTCAGGAAGTATCCCTTCTTGCCCTTGCCCTTCTTGAAACTAGTGGTTTCACCAACCATCAACAATTGATGCTCCTTCTTGATTTCTACTTTCGCGGTGTCAAACATCGCGAATACCTCAAGGATCATCATATCTATCCCTGATATGTTATAGTTCATCACGAAGCTCTAGCAGCTTGTAGCAATGACTTTGGAGAAACATCACTATCTCATCTGGAAGATCAGCTCCCACTCAATTCAAGAGATTGTTGCACTTCAGACAATCTGAGCACAAGCTCAACGATTGAGCTTTTCTCCCTTAGTTTGCAGGCTAAGAAAATCGTCGGAGGTCTTATACCTCTTGACGTGGGCACGAGCCTGAAATCCCAATTTCAGCCCTCGAAACATCTCATATGTTCCGCGACGTTTCGAAAAAACGCCTTTGGTGCCTCTACTTAAACCATTTAACTGAACTATCACGTAGTTATCAAAACGTGTATGTCCGATGTTCGCAACATCGACAAATGACGTTTGGGGTTCAGCACACTGAGCGGTGCATTAAGGACATAAGCTTTCTATTGATCGCATAATCGCTACTATCAACTTTCAACTATATTTTCTCTAGGAATATATCTAAACAGTGGAACTAAAGCGCGAGCTTACGACATAATTTGCAAAGATCATTTGACTATGTTCAGGATAATTAAGTTCATCTTATGAACTCCCACTCAGATAGACATCTCTCTAGTCATCTAAGTGATTACATGATCCGAGTCAACTAGGCCGTGTCCGATCATCACGTGAGACGGACTAGTCATCATCGGTGAACATCTTCATGTTGATCGTATCTACTATACGACTCATGCTCGACCTTTCGGTCTCTTGTGTTCCGAGGCCATGTCTGTACATGCTAGGCTCGTCAAGTCAACCTAAGTGTTTCGCGTGTGTAAATCTAGCTTACACCCGTTGTATGTGAACGTAAGAATCCATCACACCCGATCATCACGTGGTGCTTAGAAACGACGAACTTTCGCAACGGTGCACAGTTAGGGGGAACACTTTCTTGAAATTTTAATAAGGGATCATCTTATTTACTACCGTCGTTCTAAGCAAACAAGATGCCTAAACATGATAAACATCACATGCAATCAAATAGTGACATGATATGACCAATATCATTTTGCTCCTTTTGATCTCCATCTTCGGGGCTCCATGATCATCATCGTCACCGGCATGACACCCTGATCTCCATCATCATGATCTCCATCATCGTGTCTTCATGAAGTTGTCTCGCCAACTATTACTTCTACTACAATGGCTACCGGTTAGCAATAAAGTAAAGTAATTACATGGCGTTGTTCAATGACACGCAGGTCATACAATAAATTAAGACAACTCCTATGGCTCCTGCCGGTTGTCATACTCATCGACATGCAAGTCGTGATTCCTATTACAATAACATGATCAATCTCATACATCACATATATCATTCATCACATTCTTTTGGCCATATCACATCACATAGCATACCCTGCAAAAACAAGTTAGACGTCCTCTAATTGTTGTTTGCATATTTTACGTGGCTGCTATGGGTTTCTAGCAAGAACGTTTCTTACCTACGCAAAAAACCACAACGTGATATGTCAATTGTTATTTACCCTTCATAAGGACCCTTTTCATCAAATCCGTTCCGACTAAAGTGGGAGAGACTGGCACCCGCTAGCCACCTTATGCACCAAGTGCATGTCAGTCGGTGGAACCTGTCTCACGTAAGTGTACGTGTAAGGTCGGTCCGGGCCGCTTCATCCCACAATACCGCCGAAACAAGATTGGACTAGTAACGGTAAGCATATTGAACAAAATCAACGCCCACAACTACTTTGTGTTCTACTCGTGCAAAGAATCTACGCAATAGACCTAGCTCATGATGCCACTGTTGGGGAACGTAGCAGAAATTCAAAAATTTCCTACGTGTCACCAAGATCTATCTATGGAGAAACCAGCAACGAGGGGAAGGAGAGTGCATCTACATACCCTTGTAGATCGCTAAGCGGAAGCGTTCATGAGAACGCGGTTGAAGGAGTCATACTCGTCGTGATTCAAATCACCGGAGATCCTAGTGCCGAACGGACGGCACCTCCGCGTTCAACACACGTACAGCCCGATGACGTCTCCCACACCTTGATCCAGCAAGGAGGGAGGGAGAGGTTGAGGAAGACTCCGTCCAGCAGCAGCATAACGGTGTGGTGGTGGTGGAGGAGCGTGGCAATCCTGCAGAGCTTCGCCAAGCACCGCGGGAGAGGAAAAGGGAGAGAGGTAGGGCTGCGCCAGGGAGAGGTCAAAACTCATGTGTTGGCAGCCCCAAAACCCTCAAGTATATATAGGGGAGAGGGAAGGGGGTGCGCCCCCTCTAGGGTTTCCACCCCAAGGGGTGCGGCAGCCCCAATCCCATCTAAGGGTGGCGGCCAAGGGGGGAGAGGGGGGAAACTTGCCCCCCCCCCCCCAAGTTAGGTGGAAGCACCCCCTCCCCAAACCCTAGGATGCCTTGGGCCCTTGTGGGGGGGCGCACCAGCCCACATGGGGCTGGTCCCCTCCCACACTTGGCCCATGCAGCCCTCCCGGGCCGATGGCCCCACTTGGTGGACCCCTGGGACCCTCCCGGTGGTCCCGGTACGTTACCGATAAAACCCGAAACTTTTCCGGTGACCAAAACAGGACTTCACATATATAAATCTTTACCTCCGGACCATTCTGGAACTCCTCGTGACGTCCGGGATCTCATCCGGGACTCCGAACAACATTCGGTAACCACATACAAACTTCCTTTATAACCCTAGCATCGTCGAACCTTAAGTGTGTAGACCATACGGGTTCGGGAACCATGCAGACATGACCGAGACGTTCTCCGGTCAATAACCAACAGCGGGATCTGGATACCCATGTTGGCTCCCACATGTTCCATGATGATCTCATCGGATGAACCACGATGTCAAGGACTCAATCAATCCCGTATACAATTCCCTTTGTCTAGCGGTATTATACTTGCCCGAGATTCGATCGTCGGTATACCGATACCTTGTTCAATCTCGTTACCGGCAAGTCTCTTTACTCGTTCCGTAACACATCATCTCGTGATCAACCCCTTGGTCACATTGTGCACATTATGATGATGTCCTACCGAGTGGGCCCAGAGATACCTCTCCGTTTACATGGAGTGACAAATCCCAGTCTCGATTCGTGCCAGCCCAACAGACAATTTCGGAGATACCTGTAGTGCACCTTTATAGCCACCCAGTTACGTTGTGACGTTTGGTACACCCAAAGCATTCCTACGGTATCCGGGAGTTGCACAATCTCATGGTCTAAGGAAATGATACTTGACATTAGAAAAGCTTTAGCATACGAACTACGATCTTTGTGCTAGGCTTAGGATTGGGTCTTGTCCATCACATCATTCTGCTAATGATGTGATTCCGGTTATCAACGACATCCAATGTCCATGGTTAGGAAACCGTAATCATCTATTGATCAAGGAGCTAGTCAACTAGAGGCTTACTAGGGACATGGTGTTGTCTATGTACCCACACATGTATCTGAGTTTCCTATCAATATAATTATAGCATGGATAATAAACGATTATCGTGAACAAGGAAATATAATAATAACTAATTTATTATTGCCTCTAGGGCATATTTCCAACAATATGTCATGAAAAATATATCACTAGATTTCTACACGGATGTAGTTTCTAAATATATATTTTTTGTCACATATAATACATATTTAGATAGTTAAATCGTCGACCTAAAACTACGCGAGTGCCTTATTCACCGAGACGGATGTAGTACGCCGACAATAATATTTGAACGATTTGGGGACAAGGATTAAATCCAACGAATGAATCTTGTCAACATCTAGTCGTGACAGATCACCCAAAGTTTGTTCTGTGTGGAGCAGTTTTATTAACTCATAATAAAGCATCAAGTTGATTGTACACCCGGCCTCTGTATAACTAATACGCAAATAATCAACATACAGATAAAAAGAATCACGCCCGCAAAGAGCAATGTCATACAAAACCAAAACTATACAGAGATCAAAATAGTTTAACATGAACATAAGAGAAAAGAGAATAGAAGAAAACTGAATCGACCAAAATAGCGAACGACGAAATGCATCAACGTCCATGGGCACCAACCATATCTTGACAACACCTTCAGATGTCGCAACCCTAGCTTAGTCATTACTTATCATTGCATAATCATCATGCATCATGTTAAATTCGAAGGAAATTGAATTGTGGGAATTTCCAAAGCCTCATAAATCATTAAAAAAAATCTCTTCAAATGAGCCCAAGAAAATGTTCCTGTTAAACCTTGAAAATACTGGCAAGAGGTAAAATTCAAGCCAATATTTTTGGAGGCTTAGAAATATTTATTTTGAGACTTTGAATTAATCCACTAGCTATTTGAATTGGACAAAGGGCACTACGTGTAAGCCTCGTCGTCGCCGGCCACTGAAGGCCAGATCGTGGGCTTTCACTCTAGAGATCATGTCTGAACAAGCTCCAAACAATGTCCGATATGACTAACTAGGGTCGGCCTAGGTTTCTCCACGGAGCTACCATGTATTTGAAAAGCACCACCAAATCAAAGTACGCATGTGTGTTGTCGCCTCCACTTTTCACGAACCAAACAGGTACATACGTGCACGGTCATAACATGAGATTCCATGCTCGCAGAAGCAGGCAAAATCAAGCCGCGACAAGAGTTGTACGCCATTCACAAGGGAGGAAGGTCACCTGTACGGCCAAATCCCACATTCAGGACACTCTGGCAGTGTCGCACCATCCTCCTAGGTGGCAGCCGGTACAACAACACCACAGCATGGCAGTAAATCACTGACTGATCAACATATTAAGAGCAGTTTAAGAGCAGTTTGGTTTTTGCATAAATTGTTTGAGGTATATGAGTGTTTAATCACTTATGCTTGTATTTCGTGTGAAAGTTGCTTCAAGCACTGTTTTATGCTTGTATTTTGAGGTATATTCGAGCAATTTGGTTTTGTGACAAATGGCATCCTTGTTTTAGAACAGATTCTGATTTTTTTAGTTGTATACACCGCAGTGTGCCAAATCTGACATTGTTTGTATACACCACAGGGTTGCTCACATCCTACAGTAATCCTGATTGGCTTGGCCAAAGTCGTTCACAATGGCTCTGAATCACTCTGAGAATTCACAAGTGACCAAAGTTCACAATGGCTCTGAATCACCAAAGTTCATGAAATGTGACAAGAGTTGACAGTGCAGATAAACTGCACTGGTTCAACAATAACTGAACTCCAAGTATTTCTAGCTCACTGACACAGATGAATAGCAATGTCATGACACTGACAGTACACCCCCAATCACAGTATACAGTTACAATAGTTAGAACAACATGTCTTAATATCTTGATAAATCAGCAGTTGAGCTCAGCTACCTAGGAATCCACCATCAAACAGCTACAAACAATAACTGAACTCCATGAAGCAAGTGCTCCTTCATGCGAGCTTCTTCAGATGAACTTTGGTAACTGCCAACCACTACGGGAAGCTGAATCCACCAATACCCGGCCTGGCGCCGGCCGGCGGGCTGATGTAGACCCAGAGCAGCGACACGATCATGCAGATGAGGCCGGACCAGACGAAGACGATGGTCGGCACGCGGCCGCGGCGCCCCAGGAGCCCCTTGGCGAAGGGGTAGAGGTGGCACAGCACCCAGAAGCTGAAGAAGGCGCCGCCCAGCAGCTTGCTCCACTGCGGGAACTCGCTGTACAGCGTCCTCGCCGTCCCCACCGCCAGCGCCACCGCGTTCAGCATCATGATGGTCACGGGGGGCACCATCAGGAAGCTCCACCGCACCTCGTACAGCTCCGCGAACGTGTCCTCCTCCCCGTCGTCGGCGCCGCCCGGCTTGGACGTGAGCGTGAAGGAGATGTCCACGCCGGCGATCACCTTGAGGAGGCCCTGCAGCACCGCAGCCGGGTGCGCGCTGGTGCCGCCGATCACCCAGAACTGCTCGTTGCGCCACCACTCGTGCAGCGTGATCCCGGACCACTTGATCTCCAGCAGCGCCAGCAGGCACAGCGTGATGGTGATGATGAGCAGGAAGACGAGGAACGTGGCGCTCAGGTGCTGGACGATGAACTTGCCGGTGAAGAGGGAGACGGCCGGGAGCACGCAGTAGACGATGAGGAACATGGAGGTGAACGGGTACATGCCCACGTTGAAGTAGGCCACGCGCTGCAGGAGCTTCATCCGCCGGGTGGCGAACAGTGCGTTGTTGCGGGAGAAGAAGATCTCCACGGACCCCGTCGCCCACCGGAGCACCTGGTGGAGCCGGTCGGTGAGGTTGATGGGCGCGGTGCCTCGGAACGCGTCGCGGCGGGTCACGCAGTACACCGACCGCCAGCCGCGGTTGTGCATCCGGTACCCGGTCACCACGTCCTCCGTCACCGACCCGTAGATCCACCCGATGCGCCGCCCCCACTCTGTCTTCTCCTCGTAGAAGCACGAGATCACACTGATGGCCTCGCCGACGGTTGCGGCGTCGAGCGGCTCGCGGGGTACGGCGAGGGCGCCGGCTGGACGGCCCTGGTGCACCCCCGGCATGTCCTGCAGGAGCCTCCCCTGGTACTCTGCCACGGGGATCGACGACACGAACGTGGCCGAGCTGCCGAACCGCTTCGGCATCAGCGCCGATGACTCGATGTCGCCGAGCTGGTTGTGGTCGTCGTCCTCGATCGGCGGCAGCATTGACTCGTGCTCGCTCTCCCTGTCCGTCTTCTTTCCCATGGTGGGCTTCCTCAGGAACAGCTTGATCTTCTTCCTGCCGAGCCAGCCGTGGTGCTCGGTGGCGCGGGGCGGGCTGAACCCATACAGAGCGGTGCGGCGGAAGATGCAGCCTGTGCCGACGTACATGGGGCCCTGCAGCCCGTCCATGGCGCGCATGGCGACGTCGAAGAAGACGAGGTTGTGGTTGGCGTACCGGTCGTTGGGGTCGATGCCCTCGAACCGCTGCGGGAACTGCACGTAGCAGACGCGGTCGCCGCCGCGGTCGAGCATGTAGCACATCCCTTCGCGGAGCGCCGCCGAGTTGTGCACGTAGTGGTCGCAGTCCAGGTTGAGGATGAAGGGCCCGTTCGACATGATGGCGCTCGTCCTGACCAGCGCGTTCATGGCGCCGGCCTTCTTGTTGTGGTCGTACCCGGGCCTCTTCTCGCGCGAAACGTACACAAGCATCGGCAGCCGGATGTCCACGCCTGTCGTGTCGATCAGCGCACCGGACTCCGCCGGCTCACCGCCAAGCACTGGCTCCGACGTCGGTGGCGCAAGCATTGCCTGCGCGTTCATCAATCAATTGGAGAAGAAGATACATGAGCATTTCGAATCGATTGAACAAGCATTTCGAAAGGATTTAGTATGTCAGCTGCAACAACATGTATGGATTCGATCAATCACCTGAATGATGCCAGCGTGGTTGCCGCGCGCGTGATCCGTCGCCCCGGTGAGCCAAGTGCCGGGCCACTGGGAGCCGTCAGACATCCATGTCGCCTTCACGGCCCCAGTCTCTGCCAGCGGAGCTGTTCCCAGCGCGCCACCGGCAGCCACGGCCTCCTCTTGCAGGCGCCTTCTTGCACGCAGCTCCTCGCCGGCATTGTACGCGTCGGAGCGCCGTCGGATCGCCTCCGTCAGCGAGTTGACCCGCACCTTGAACTCGTCGTACTCCCGCTTCACCTTCCGCCTCTCGCGGACAAAGTCCAGCCGCACCTTGTTCTTGAGGAAATCCCGCTTCTGGCCGAAGTATGACTCCGGGCAGCGCGGCTCGACGCCGTGCTTCCGGCAGAAGGGCACCCACGTGCGCGCGAAGCTGGCGGTCTCGGCGAGCGCCTCGAAGGTGAGGAGCGCGCCGCCGTCGTCGGAGAGGTAGCAGGCGAGCTTCTCGACCGGGTAGTCGGCGGCGAGGATGGAGAGGATGGTGTTCGCGGTGACAAGCGGCGGCTCCTTCTCCGGGTCAGCGGTGGAGACGAAAACGTCGATGCCGGGGAGGTCGGAGCGGCCCTTGGGGTTGCGTGCGGTGGGCAACTCGAAGCGGTCGGCGAGGACGTCGAGGTCGCAGGAGCGGTTGACGGGGCAGAGCTTGGGGAGGCTGTCGAGCAGCCATGAGAAGGCGAACCACACCTCGCACGTCACCGACAGCGCCCACAGCCACATGGCGTCCGGGTTGGGGTGCCGGATGCGCCACGCCAGGAAGAACCCCAGCGCCACCAGCCGGATCGCGATCAGCATCCTGCACAGAGCAGAGGAAGAAGCGACGAGTCAAGCAGCTGCAAGCGTGCGAGTGCGAGGGAGCCAAAATCAATTGTTTTTTACAGGAAGAACCGGTGGGGGTACCTGTATGGGCTGAGGATGGCCTGAGAGACGCTGGTCTTCCTCGTCAGGGGCCGGCGGCAGCGGGCACCGAAGTTGGGCGGCTCCTCGATGCCGACGAATCCGGAGGTGGCCCCAGCGTTGTTGCCGCCGCCGCCGTGCTCGTTCTTGGGCCATAGAGCGTTGCCGTAGCCGTAGGTGCCCTTGGTCTCGAAGAGCCACCGGGCGTGGTCGAAGTCGGCCGGCTTGCCGTTGCTGCTGGGCATGGGCATCTTGATGGAGTGCACCATGGAGAAGCGCTTGGACATGGACGTCATGGGCATCTGGTCCCTCTCCTCCGACGAGGAGATGGCGTCGTCGTCGTCCTCGTCCACGGAGTCGTCGGTGTCGCTGCCGGCGGAGTAGGCCTCCTTGCAGCCTGGGCAGTTGCCTGCGGCCGCGACGCAGTCCATGTAGCACTCCTCGCAGATCATGAAGCCGCAGTCACAGGGCGGGTGGCCGCCGCGGCCGGCGTTGAGGAACGCCGGCATGTCGCAGCCGCGCATCTTGCAGGACATGTTGGCGGAGGCGGCCGGCCGAGCGCCGTCGGCGGAGTTGCTGAGCACGTGGGCGCGCGTGGCGCAGTTGAGGCCGCCGGTGAAGATGGTGCCGGAGACGTAGCTCCTCTGCGGCAGCACCTCCCCCTCCTCCTCAGCCGCGGGCACGTCCGTGGACGCGGACGCCGTGGTCCTGTCCGGCGTGGGCGGGATGTGCACGGTGTAGTGCACGAACTCGGCGCTGGCGTCGGCGCCATCCCTCGACGCGTACCGGCTCCCCCCACTCCGGCGCACCGGCGAGACCTGCAGCGTCGCGGTGGAGGAGCCGATGGAGTGCCTGGGCACGGGGCTGGTGAGCCCGGACCCCCTCCTCACGACACCATCCCCGGGGCTCCCGCCGCCAGCACCCTTCCCTTTCGTCGGCGACACGGTCACCGTTACCGGCGAGCCCGCCGGCAACGACAGCCGCCGCGACATCCCTCCACCGAGTCACCTCCCCCTCCTCCAAATCAGCAGATCAAAGAAGCAGGAAGCTGAGCTCAAGAACCAGCAGCACGCAGGGCGCTCAGCAGCTCAATTCCTCGCGCTCAAAGAACAGCAAAAGGAAGGGTGGTCGGAATTATAGCAAGATCTGTGAAGGTGGGGTGGTGGAGAGGAAGGATTGAGCAATCGATTGGGGCCTCGGGGACCGGGAGGAGGATCTGAGCGATGGCAGAGGCGGTCGCCGGCGGGGCGTTATTTATTCCCCTCGATTCCGTCTCCGGTTTCGAGAACGGCGAGCCCAACGGTCGGGTCGGCTCTGACGTGCGAGCGCTTCGAGTGGAGCAACGGTCGGTGGGAGCCAGCCGTGGGATGCTGGATCGGACGGCTGAGGTTTGATTCGGCTGAGCGGGGGAGAGCATGAGGAGGGGACGGAAAGGGAGGTAGCCGTTTGGCCGGGAGTGAACCACGTGGGCCATGGGAGAGGGACCTGCCACCGGGTTCTTGGGGTTGAGCTCGTGATTGGGTCTCCATTTCTTTCCTTCGACGGTGGTAAAGATTTTGGAATTTTTTCTTTGTCTTGTCCAGCTTAGCTTTTTTACATGAGATGTGATGGGGTCCACTGGTGCAAGTTTCACTCTCGTTTTCTTCAATGTAGTATCATCATTGATCTACCGGGGCGGTACATGTCGCATGTGCATGTTGGCCATAATTTACTATCGTTGTGTGTCAGGGCATGTACAATGGTGGCATATGGATATATATGTCCCATGACAAAAAGTAATTTGAAACATCTACATTAATTTTTCCTCTCCAATGCAAGCTATCACTAGTGGGCATCATTAAGAAATAAAAAATAAAGACTCTAGTACACATGCATCTCTACTTTTCACTCCAATCTTTTCAGCTTTTGTCATCGGATCATGTTTTTTCTCTTCAATCACCCGCCTCCTGGAGAGGATCCTGCTTCCCTATCCGAACCTACTTTACGTCATATCCGATCCTATATGGCATGCGAGGCATTACCTTGAGGCTATGCATTGTACATGCCCTTAGAGGGTGCTTTCCACAAACTGAGACGAACTACAACCCGCTCCCCAAACTGACCAAGCCGACGACACTACCCAGTCAATGCCCGGTCACAAAATCGTGATGCAATCGGTCTCTTTAAACCGGCCGCAACCGTCTAAATTGACCGGCACCCCTCAAACCAAGCCTAAATCCGGAACGGGTATATGGAGGCACGGGCGTACTCGGTCGCGTTGGACCGATTCACCCTAGCCCACCTCGACCTCACATTTATCCCAATCCGAACGAACCCTAGACCGGAGACAAAGCTCATTATCCAATTCATTTCTCTCCACCCCCTCCTCCCCATCCCACTCCCTTACGGACTGAGATCCCATGCCTTGCCAAAGGCGGGTCACGGTGTGCCTTGCGCCCCTACATCCATCGTCCAAATTAATCCTACGGCTGGCAGCAGTTCACACCCAGTCAACGCAATTCAACACAGGGAAAAATTACGCGGGCGGCCAGACACATCGCGCGGGCTATCTCGGGCAGGTCGGGGAAAACTGCGCGGGCTGGGGCATCCCCCCCCCCCCGCGCGCCGCCGCTGTCCGGCCGTCCCCGCCGATGCTCTCCGGCCACCCCCGTTTCCGCTCTCCAGCCGCTGCCGCCGCTCTCCCGCAGCCCCCGCCGCCCCCGCCGCCGGTCTCCCGCAGCCCCCCCTCCCACCGCCGTCGCAGGAAAGACAGGGGACCGAGCTCCAGCCGCGGCCACTGAAGAAAACGGCGTCGGCAGGTTCCTCCGTCGCCACTCCGGGCTCCTCCACCCCACCCCCTCCGGCGTCGGCACAAGCTGCCGAGGATTCAGGAATAATGCCCCAAGCTGCACATGAGTTTGCTTGTCGCCAAGTTGGTGGACCATTTAACCTGGGCTACACTTGTCGTGATCAAAAGAATTGTTTGCGAACCAAGCGACAAAGAGAGTTGGCTTACGGTCAGGCTGGTAGTATGTTGAAGTATTTTCATGACAAAATGATCGAGAACCCATCTTTCCAATATGCTTTGCAGCTGGATTGTGAGGAAGATAGCCAACATTTTTTGGGCTGTTGCTAAAATGCTTCTTGACTATGCACACTTTGGTGACGTTGTCACATTTGATACAACTTTTGGCACAAACAAAGAATATAGGCCATTTGGTGTTTTTCTTGGGCTCAATCAGTTTAGATAAACCACCATTTTTGGTGTGGCATTGCTATTTGATGAAACATTTGAGTCATTTAAATGGATTTTTGAGACTTTTCTAGCTGCACATAATGGGAGCCAACCTAGAACTATTTATACGGATCAAGATGCGGCCATGGGGAAAGCTATAGATGGACTAGAGAAGCACGCAATGGAAGCATACAAGATAGACAAGGAAGGAATGTGGTAGAGAATCCAAAGTTTGAAGCCCAACTTTGGTACAAGGGTGTGTCTCACAAGTTTCACACTATGGCACATAAAGTAGCCAACTCTCTAGAGTGTCATCTGATATTAGAAAATGCACTTGATTGCGTTGGTCCACAACTAGATGAGAAACTTGATGCAACTATGAATGCTACGAAAAAGCCATGTGATGACCAAGAAAATGTTGACCCAAATGTGCAACTAACTAGTGAGTTTCTTAGTGCAGCAAAGCTCAAGAAAAAAGAGGTTGCATCAAAAAATTTGAGGAGAAAGAAAGGCTGGCTTGATAAGTTACTCAAGGGGAAGCGCAAGCCAACTAAAGTTGCCTCGTCAAAAAAAAGGGAGCAAAGGTATGTTCCAAACTATACATGTTATATTGTTGCCACTCGTTGTAAACTAAATACTGAAACTTTCATGGCAGCAGCAAAAGAAAAATGATGGTGGACAGCCTCAAGTGAGAGTGGAGAAGGATGATGGTGGACAGCCTCAAGTGAGAGTGGAGAAGGATGATGGCGATAAAAGAGCAAATGTGGAGCTTCAAGAGAGCAACACGGTTGTCAGTTACACGCAGCTCTTGATGACTCCCCTTGGTGGTGTTTATAATGAAAATCTGTTCTAACGTGTACAAGCTTGTTAGATAGTATTTAGGACATTTTGACTAGTATTTTGGCCAAAGATGACTATAATATTTTGGATTTTGGGCTGACTATAGTCTTTCGTGGCCTAAGTGTACAAGTAGACTGGCCTAATTTATCTACTTGAAGAGTTATGTAAGAACATATTTTGTTGGTGCCGAATTTGAGTTGCAAATGCTACAAAGTCTGTATATTGTTCAATTCATTTTGAGTTTACTTTTTAATTCATTGTATAATGTATGCCTCAGGTTCAACTCTTCTTTTTTCAGTTCCTTTTCCAGTACTAAAGTCTTTGTATCAAACACTTTTCTGCTGCAGGCTTTCTACACTGAATTTGTTCTATGTCTGTAGTTTAACTGAATTTCGTATCTGTCTATAGTTGTGTGTAGTTAACTGAATTTGTTCTCCCTCTGCCGGCTGCCAGCTCCAGGACATCCGTCATGGTCGGAGGTAGCATAGAAGGACGTCGGAGGGGTCGTCAGAACGGGCAGAGGCAGCCGCCGGATGGGAGGCGGACGAAGCAGCCGAAGGTGGGCGGCCGTCGAGGTCGATTCCTCCCGTGGACGCCGCCGGAGTTCAACCTGGAGGACGAGTCCCCTGGAGGAGCAGCCGGAGCGCCTCATCCCCCTTTCCTGCGGCGCGCTGAGGAGCTCCCTCCCTTTCCCGTTGAGTTGGTCGTCGGAGCTGAGGTGGGGCGCCGTCGCAGTGGGGACGAGGAGCTCGTCGGAGCGGAGCGGGGCGGGGAGGTGAAGGCGTGGGGGCGGAAGGGATTGCCGGCGTCGTTTATCCGGTGGCCGCCGCCGGAGCTCCCATGGCTCCCTTCCCCACGACGGCGACAGCGGCAGAGCTCTGCGTCGGAGCCGAGTTCCCGCCCGCGAAGCCTCTGTTTCCCATGGAGCTGATTTTGCCTCGCGCGTGAGGAGGAGGACGAGGGCTGTTCCCGTGTTGACTGATTCTGAACGTCAGATGCAGATGGAGGGTGGATTGGGAGCCTCAAGGCAATGCGTGCCTTGCCTGAGGCGAGGCACTGGATCTCAGTCCCTCCCTTACAATCCGTGGTGAGCGGTGGCTGCAGCACAGAGTCTGATGGCGGATCCGGCACCAACACCGATTGGGAGTCGCTGATACGAAATATGGAGCCGGATGAAGGGGAGGAGCTCGCCCTCCACCTTGTGTTGTGCCAATCATGGCTGGACCAGAGTGCCAGCGGAAGCTCTTACTCCGCGGCATCTCTCATTGTCCGACGCCATAGTGCGGAGGACGGGGCCGGAGCGTCGTGTCCGCACAGCTCCGCGCCCTCCCCCTCCCCGCCCCCGCGATGGCGTTGGCGAGGACGCAGATTCCCGAATCCGAGGCGCGAGTGACATCGGGGGAGGCGATGGCCTCCACCGAGCTTGCGGACGCGTCTGTGGATCCGGACGACCAGCTGCTCGTGACGGTCCTCCGTTGCTCCCTCACAACGCCAGAGACCAACATGTGGCGGCTCCGCTGCAAAAATGCCAAAGCCCTCTGGCTCGTCGTCGAATAGTCGGAGCGCGAAGTTATGTTAGATGCGACGGCCAAAGCACGGCCGCCGATTGGCGAAAGCGCATGAATAATATTCCACCCTTCGAATTTTGCGTTGATAATTGTTCTGATGGTTTACTAGTGATTAGTGTTCCAACCTACGTGATGGCTGCTGTAATGGGCAACTGTAAGAAAATTATTATTAATTATATGTTGGGTGTTTAAAAAAGATCAAGGGAAGAACTTTGTTATCTAACCACTTTAGAATTTGTTTAATAATAGAATCCATAAATTCTAGCTGATGGATTGGGACATTGAGGGTTTCAGTATGAACATCTCCAACAGATCACCTCAAAACTTCCCCTACAACAAATCATCCCAAAATTCATTGGAACACATTTCTTTTTCAACTGGTCCTATACCGCATATTTTTTGGCGAAGGGAGACGTCTTGGAGAGGCACTGGAAGTGTTGTGTTATTTTAAAGAAAAAACAAGAGATATGCTTCTCTACCTAAAAAAAAGAGATACACTTCTCTTTCTAAAAGGAAAAAAATGAGCAAGCAATCATTTACTCTTTTTTTGAGGGATGGTAGTGCCGGAGCTTTTTTTTAGGGGGAAACCAAGTTTTTATTCAGCAAAAACCACAGTTCGTGGGATACATCTCTGGTCATGGGGTTGGCCCAACCAAATGTGCCGACCAGGACCTAACGAGAAAGCAAACTTGGCTAATTTATGTGCATCTACATTGACTGCACAACCTTCGAAAGTAAATTTACAGTTCATGCTACTAGCTATGCTATGAATCTCCATGACGATGGCGCCATTTGCTCCTCCGTTGCTGTTGTTGATACTCCCCACAGCGTCTTTCGAGTCAGAAGCCACCACCATGTCAAGTGCATTGAGATCTTGCGCCAGGGCCAAAGCCTCCCTGCATGCTATAGTTTCAAGAATCTCAGGGTCGTCTACTCCTTGAATCACAAGGGCTGAGCTACCCAGGAAGATTCCGTTAGCATCTCGGCACACAGCAGCCGAAGCACCCCCCCAAACCCTTACGGCATGCGACATCAACGTGAAATTTAACATGCCCTGGAGGAGGTGCTTTTGGACGCGCAGAGTTCCTATTCGCTGCAAGTGTATGTAACTCATTCTGGGGCGATGCAGGCTCGGCTATCATCTTCAGCTCCTGCAGGTACCTGTTGATGAAGCCGTTTATAGTTTGGGGGCTCTGGAATAAACCCTCATGAATGGCTTTCCTCCTTGCTGCCCAGATGGCCCATAAGGTGACTGAGAGCTTCACAAAAAGATCATGCGATAACACTCTCATGAGAGTGAAAAGCCACTGTTTAGCTTTCGGTTCAGCAATGGTTGCTAAGTGTTGCGCCAGATCGTCATCTACCAGGGCCCAGGTACACCTTGACATAGTGCATTCTAGCAATGAATGTCTCCATGAGTCTGGGGCGCCGCAGATCCCACACGCACTCGAAGTCGCCATGTGTCTGTGTACTCTTATATCATTTGTCGGGATGGACTGCTTAGATAATCTCCAAAGGAACATTCGGACCTTCCCTGGTACTTCTGTTTTCCACAGCCTTTTACATTCACCTTCTTCTGCATCAGAACTGGAGGGACCAGACCTGTTTTCAAGCCACGCCTCTCTCCTCTGTCGCGTAATAACGAGCATACGGTAGGCAGATTTGACTGAGAAAACTCCATTCTTTTCCTGACTCCAGCTCCAAAAATCTTCCACATTCATCGTACACAACGGGATTCCCAGTATGACACTTGCGTCCATATGCAGAAAAGTTGTCTGAACTTTTTGTCTGTCCCATGAGGCTGAACTAGCATCGATTAACTCAGAAACGTGCGTCGGAGGGTTGGTAGTCACGCTGCCATATGGCCTCATCATCTCGTTTCGGGGTAGCCAATTATCCTCCCAGATGTTTGTACTCTCTCCGTTGCCTATACGACGTATCAGACCCTGTCTTAGAATATCTCTTCCTTCCACCAGGGATCTCCATACTTGACTCGGGGTGCTGCCCAACTACGCGGACAGGATGGAACCTTGTGGGTAATAGATACCTTTAAGTAGCCTTGAGCACATGCTGTCCGGGTTCTGTAATATACGCCATGCCTGTTTAGCCAACATGGCAAGGTTAAAAAGCTCAAAATCTTTGAAGCCTAAACCTCCCATGCCTTTTGGCTGTGTCATGTCCTTCCAAGAGACCCAATGTGGTTTCCTCTTCCCCTCTTTACTTCCCCACCAGAACTTCCTTATGAGCTTGTTAAGGTGTTCACAGAGTCCTCGAGGTAGCTTAAAACAAGCCATCGAAAATACTGGCACGGCCTGAGAAACTGACTTGACAAGCACCTCTTTGCCTGCCGATGACATGGTAGTTTCTATCCAGCCTTGAACCTTACTCCACAATCTATCTTTGAGATATTTGAAGGATCCATTCTTGTTATGACCTACATCCGATGGCATCCCAAGATACTTTTCATTGAGGGTTTCATTGGGTACATTCAAGAGTGTCTTGATTTCATCCCGGGTGCTCTCTGGCACGCCTTTACTAAATTAAATTGATGACTTGGCATTGTTAACTCTCTGGCCTGTTGCTTGACAATAAGATTCCAGAACCTGGTTTACCTCAGTAGCACCCATACTATTTGCCTTGAAGAACAGCAGGCTGTCATCAGCGAATAAGAGATGGTTTACCGGTGGTGCCGACGGTGCCACCTGCAACCCCTCCAAATTGGATGACTCACTTCTTGATTTTAACAGGCATGACAGGCCCTCTGGTGCTAACAAGAACAAGTACGGGGATATTGGGTCCCCCTGTCTGATCCCTCTCGATGGTTTAAAAGACTCCAGCTTCTTCCCATTGAATAACACAGAAAAATTAACAGTGGTGACTAGGCTCATAACAATATTGACCCACTGCTCTGTGAATCCCATCTTCAGCATAATCGCTTGCAGATAGGCCCACTCAACTCTGTCATAGGCCTTCATCATATCGAGTTTTAGCGCACAAGCTTGGTGTTTTTTTGCTCTGTTTCGCTTCATGAAATGCAAACATTCATAAGCCATAATAATATTGTCAGTAATAGCCCTACCTGGAACAAAGGCTGATTGTTCCTCAGATATAATATCTGGCAAGACCATCTTCAAACGGTTGGATATCACCTTCGAAGCAATTTTGTACAGGATGTTGCATAAACTGATCGGGCGAGGAATAAGAACCAAGGTAGTCTCATTAATGCTTTCGGCTGTCTCTCTTCCTTCTACAATTTTTAGGACTGCTTTTGTGACCTCATCTCCACAATATCCGAGTGGCGTTGAAAGAAGTGGGCAGGGTATCCGTCGGGCCCCAGTGCCTTGGTGGGGTACATTTGAAACAATGCGGTTTTCACCTCCTCAGCACTATATGGGGCATTTAAACTTGCATTCATGGCCGGCGTAACCTTCCGGGGCACCGTGTCCAGGACCGCTTCCATGTTTTGAACCCCTTGAGAGGTGTATAATTCCTTATAGAAATCTGTTGTCAGTTCCTCCATCTCATCAAGGTTCGTTGTCACTTGCCCATCGGGACGCTGAAGAGATTTAATTTGGTTTTTTCTCCTGCGACGGCTAGCACGAAGGTGAAAGAAATATGTGTTTTTGTCCCCATGGACAAGCCATTCTATCCTGGCCCTTTGCCTCCAAAGGATTTCTTCTCAATGAAATAACTCAACCAAAAGATCAGCGGTTTTCAGTTCCCCTGAGGTAGGAGCAGATCGTCCTCGAGAGTTGCGCATCTCCTGTAGCTGTGATTGGAGCTGACGGATTTGCATGCGGATGTTGCCAAAGTGGACTCGATCCCAATGCGCCAAATCACCAGCCAAATTATTTAACTTGTCACCCATCTGGACCACCAAATCACTTGGGTTTTGAGCCCATCCAGCGCACACTACCTCTGCCAATGCTGGATCATGTTCCTGTTGGAAATATGCCCTAGAGGCAATAATAAAAGTATTATTATATTTCATTGTTCATGATAATTGTCTTGTATTCATGCTATAACTGTATTATCCGGAAATCGTAATACACGTGTGAATACTTAGACCACACTGTGTCCCTGGTAAGCCTCTAGTTGACCAGCTCGTTGTGATCAACAGATAGTCATGGTTTCCTGACTATGGACATTGGATGTAGTTGATAACGGGATCACATCATTAGGAGAATGATGTGATGGACAAGACCCAATCCTAAGCATAGCATAAAAGATCGTGTAGTTCGTTTTGCTAGAGCTTTGTAAGTGTCAAGTATCTCTTCCTTCGACCATGAGATCGTGTAACTCCCGGATACCGTAAGAATGCCTTGGGTGTACCAAACGTCACAACGTAACTGGGTGACCATAAAGGTACATTACAGGTATCTCCGAAAGTAGCTGTTGGGTTGACACGGATCGAGACTGGGATTTGTCACTCCGTATGACGGAGAGGTATCTCTGGGCCCACTCGGTAATGCATCATCATAATGAGCTCAAAGTGACCAAGGTGTTGGACACGGGATCATGCATTACGTTACGAGTAAAGTGACTTGCCGGTAACGAGACTGAACAAGGTATTGGGATACCGACGATCAAGTCTCGGGCAAGTAACGTACCGATTGACAAAGGGAATTGCATACAGGGTTTGATCGAATCCTCGACATAGTGGTTCATCCGATGAAAACATCGAGGAGCATGTGGGAGCCATCATGGGTATCCAGATCCCGCTGATGGTTATTGACTAAGAGAGTCTCGGTCATGTCTACATGTCTCCCGAACCCGTAGGGTCTACACACTTAAGGTTCAGTCACGCTAGGGTTGTAGGGATATGTATATGCAGTAACCCGAATGTTGTTCGGAGTCCCGGATGAGATCCCGGACGTCACGAGGAGTTCCGGAATGGTCCGGAGGTAAAGATTTATATATAGGAAGTGCTATTTCGGGCACCGGGACAAGTTTCGGGGTTATCGGTATTGTACCGGGACCATCGGAGGGGTCCCGGGGGTCCACCGGGTGGGGCCACCTGTCCCGGGGGGGGGCACATGGGCTGTAGGGGGTGCGCCTTGGCCATCTTGGGCCAAGGGCACCAGCCCCTATAGGCCCATGCGCCTAGGGTTTCCCCCTAGGAGGAGTCCTAGTGGTGGAAGGCACCCCTAGGTGCCTTGGGGGGGGGGGGGGGAGGGAAACCTCCCTAGGCCGCCGCCCCCCTAGTAGATCTCATCTACTAGGGCCGGCCACCCCCCCTTGGCACCCCTATATATAGTGGGGGAGGAGGAGGGACTTCATACCTTGAGCCCTGGCCTTTGGTTGCCTCCTTCTCCCTCCCCAACACCTCCTCCAACTCCATAGCGCTTAGCGAAGCTCTGCCGGAGTACTGCAGCTCCACCAACACCACGCCGTCGTGCTGCTGCTGGTGCCATCTCCCTCAACCTCTCCTCCCTTCCTTGCTGGATCAAGGAGGAGATGTGGCTGTTCCGTACGTGTGTTGAACGCGGAGGTGCCGTCCGTTCGGCGCAGGTCATCGGTGATTTGGATCACGTCGAGTACGACTACATCATCACCTTGCAAGCTTCCGCACGCGATCTACAAGTGGTATGTAGATGCAAACTCTCTCCCTAGACTCGTTGCTTAGATGAACTCATAGATGGATCTTGGTGAAACCGTAGGAAAAATTTTAATTTTCTGCAACGTTCCCCAACAGTGGCATCATGAGCTAGGTCTATGCGTAGTTCTCTTTGCACGAGTAGAACACAACTTTGTTGTGGGCGTGGATTTTGTCATCTTACTTGCCTCTACTAGTCTTTTCTTGCTCAACGGTATTGTGGGATGAAGCGGCCCGGACCAACCTTACACGTACACTTACGTGAGACCGGTTCCACCGACTGACATGCACAAGTTGCATAAGGTGGCTGGCGGGTGTCTGTCTCTCCCACCTTAGTTGGAGCGGAATCGATGAACAGGGCCCTTATGAAGGGTAAATAGAAGTTGACAAAATCACGTTGTGGTGATTCGTAGGTAAGAAAACGTTCTTGCTAGAATCCAATTGCAACCACGTAAAAGATGCAACAACAATTAGAGGACGTCTAACTTGTTTTTGCAGCGATTGATCATGTGATGTGATATGGCCAGAAGTTGTGATGAATGATGAATTGTGATGTATGAGATCATGTTCTTTGTAATAGGATTCACGACTTGCATGTCGATGAGTATGACAACCGGTAGGAGCCATAGGAGTTGTCATTATTTTTTGTATGACCTGCGTGTCATTGAATAACGTCATGTAAACTACTTTACTTTATTGCTAAACGTTAGTCATAGAAGTAGAAGTAGTCGTTGGCGTGACAACTTCATGAAGACACGATGATGGAGATCATGATGATGGAGATCATGGTGTCAAGCCGGTGACAAGATGATCATGGAGCCCCGAAGATGAAGATCAATGGAGCTATATGATATTGGCCATATCATGTCACAACTATATAATTGCATGTGATGTTTATTATGTATTATGCATCTTGTTTACTTAGAACGACGGTAGTAAATAAGATGATCCCTTATAAAATTTCAAGAAGTGTTCTCCCCTAACTGTGCACCGTTGCTACAGTTCGTCGTTTCTAAGCACCACGTGATGATCGGGTGTGATGGATTCTTACGTTCACATACAACGGGTGTAAGACAGTTTTACACAGCGAAAACACTTAGGGATAACTTGACGAGCCTAGCATGTGCAGACATGGCCTCGGAACACGGAGACCGAAAGGTCGAACACGAATCGTATGGAAGATACGATCAACATGAAAATGTTCACCGACGATGACTAGTCCGTCTCACGTGATGATCGGACACGGGCTAGTCGACTCGGATCGTGTAACACTTAGATGACTAAAGGGATGTCCAATCTAAGTGGGAGTTCATAATTTGATTAGAACTTTATTATCATGAACATAGTCTAAAACCTTTGCAAATATGTCTTGTAGATCAATGGCCAACGCTAATGTCAACATGAACTTCAACGCGTTCCTAGAGAAAACCAAGCTGAAAGATGATGGCAGCAACTATACGGACTGGGTCCGGAACCTGAGGATCATCCTCATAGCTGCCAGGAAACAATATGTCCTAGAAGGACCGCTAGGTGACGCTCCCGTCCCAGAGAACCAAGACATTATGAATGCTTGGCAAACTCGCGCTGATGATTACTCCCTCGTTCAGTGCGGCATGCTTTACAGCTTAGAACCGGGGCTCCAAAAGCGTTTTGAGCATCACGGAGCATATGAGATGTTCGAAGAGCTGAAACTAGTTTTTCAAGCTCATGCCCGGGTCGAGAGATATGATGTCTCCGACAAGTTCTACAGTTGTAAGATGGAGGAAAACAGTTCTGTCAGTGAGCACATCCTGAAGATGTCTGGGTTGCACAACCGTATGACCCAGCTAAACATTAACCTCCCAGATGAGGCGGTCATTGACAGAATCCTCCAGTCGCTCCCACCAAGCTACAAGAGCTTTGTGATGAACTACAACATGCAAGGAATGGAAAAGACCATTCCTGAATTGTTCTCGATGCTGAAGTCAGCAGAGGCTGAAATCAAGAAAGAACATCAAGTGTTGATGGTCAATAAGACCACTAAGTTCAAGAAGGGCAAGGGTAAGAAGAACTTCAAGAAGGACGGCAAAGATGTTGCCGCGCCTGGTAAGCCAGTTACCGGGAAGAAGTCAAAGAATGGACCCAAGCCTGAGACTGAGTGCTTTTATTGCAAGGGGAAGGGTCACTGGAAGCGGAACTGCCCCAAATACTTAGCGGATAAGAAGGCCGGCAACACCAAAGGTATATTTGATATACATGTGATTGATGTGTACCTTACCAGTAATCGTAGTAACTCCTGGGTATTTGATACCGGTGCCGTTGCTCATATTTGTAACTCACAGCAGGAGCTGCGGAATAAACGGAGACTGGCAAAGGACGAGGTGACGATGCGCGTCGGGAATGGTTCCAAAGTTGATGTGATCGCCGTCGGCACGCTGCCTCTACATTTACCTACGGGATTAGTTTTGAACCTTAATAATTGTTATTTAGTGCCAAGTTTGAGCATGAACATTGTATCTGGATCTCGTTTAATACGAGATGGCTACTCATTTAAGTCTGAGAATAATGGTTGTTCGATTTATATGAGAGATATGTTTTATGGTCATGCTCCGATGGTCAATGGTTTATTCTTAATGAATCTCGAGCGTAATGTTACACATGTTCATAGTGTAGATGCCAAAAGATTTAAAGTTGATAACGATAGTCCCACATACTTGTGGCACTGCCGCCTTGGTCACATTGGTGTCAAGCGTATGAAGAAGCTCCATGCCGATGGACTTTTAGAGTCTCTTGATTATGAATCGTTTGACACGTGCGAACCATGCCTCTTAGGTAAAATGACCAAGACTCCGTTCTCCGGAACAATGGAGCGAGCAACCAACTTGTTGGAAATCATACATACCGATGTGTGCGGTCCAATGAGCGTTGAGGCTCGCGGAGGATATCGTTATGTTCTCACTCTCACAGATGACTTGAGTAGATATGGGTATGTCTACTTAATGAAACACAAGTCTGAGACCTTTGAAAAGTTCAAGGAATTTCAGAATGAGGTGGAGAATCAACGTGACCGAAAGATAAAATTCTTACGATCAGATCGTGGAGGAGAATACTTGAGTCACGAATTTGGTACACACTTAAAGAAATGTGGAATCGTTTCACAGCTCACGCCGCCTGGAACACCTCAGCGAAACGGTGTGTCCGAACGTCGTAATCGCACTCTATTGGATATGGTGCGGTCTATGATGTCTCTTACCGATTTACCGCTATCATTTTGGGGATACGCTCTAGAGACAGCTACATTCACTTTAAATAGGGCACCGTCTAAATCCGTTGAGACGACACCGTATGAATTATGGTTTGGAAAGAAACCTAAGCTGTCGTTTCTAAAAGTTTGGGGATGCGAAGCTTATGTCAAGAAACTTCAACCTGAAAAGCTCGAACCCAAGTCGGAAAAATGCGTATTCATAGGATACCCTAAGGAAACTATAGGGTATACCTTCTACTTAAGATCCGAAGGCAAGATCTTTGTTGCCAAGAACGGATGCTTTCTGGAAAAAGAGTTTCTCTCGAAAGAAGTAAGTGGGAGGAAAGTAGAACTCGATGAAGTACTACCTCTTGAGCGGGATGGTGACACAGCACAGGAAACCATTCCTGTAATGCCCACACCAACTGAAGAGGAAAACCATGATAATGATCAAGGTACTTCGGATCAAGTTACTACTGAACTTCGTAGGTCAACAAGGACACGTTCCGCACCAGAGTGGTACGGCAACCCTGTCCTGGAAATCATGTTGTTAGACAACAATGAACCTTCGAACTATGAAGAAGCAATGACGGGCCCGGATTCCAACAAATGGCTTGAAGCCATGAAATCCGAGATAGAATCCATGTATGAAAACAAAGTATGGACTTTGACAGACTTGCCCGATGATCGGCGAGCGATAGAAAACAAATGGATCTTTAAGAAGAAGACGGACGCGGATGGTAATGTTACCATCTATAAAGCTCGACTTGTCGCTAAGGGTTATCGACAGGTTCAAGGAATTGACTACGACGAGACATTCTCTCCCGTAGCGAAGCTAAAGTCCGTCCGAATCATGTTAGCAATTGCCGCATACTATGATTATGAGATATGGCAGATGGACGTCAAAACAGCATTCCTTAACGGGCATCTTAAGGAAGAACTGTATATGATGCAGCCGGAAGGTTTTGTCGATCCTCAGAACGCTAACAAAGTATGCAAGCTCCAGCGATCCATTTATGGACTGGTGCAAGCATCTCGGAGTTGGAACATTCGCTTTGATGAGATGATCAAAGTGTTTGGGTTTATGCAGACTTATGGAGAAGCCTGCGTTTACAAGAAAGTGAGTGGGAGCTCTGTAGCATTTCTCATATTATATGTAGATGACATACTCCTGATGGGAAATGATATAGAATTTCTGGACAGCATTAAGGCCTACTTGAATAAGTGTTTTTCAATGAAGGACCTTGGAGAAGCTGCTTATATATTAGGCATCAAGATCTATAGAGATAGATCGAGACGCCTCATAGGTCTTTCACAAAGTACATACCTTGATAAGATTTTGAAGAGATTCAGAATGGATCAGTCCAAGAAGGGGTTC
Source organism: Triticum aestivum (assembly GCF_018294505.1). Lineage (NCBI taxonomy): Eukaryota > Viridiplantae > Streptophyta > Magnoliopsida > Poales > Poaceae > Triticum > Triticum aestivum. Next base: position 128,805,234 of record NC_057807.1, on the reverse strand, counting down.
TTGCCTATGTTACAAGGTATGAGACTGAGCTCAGCTCAGTCACCGACCACGGCAAAAGATAAAGAAGAGATGAGTGTCATCCCCTATGCTTCAGCCATAGGATCTATTATGTATGCCATGCTGTGTACCAGACCCGATGTAAACCTCGCCGTAAGTTTGGTAGCAAGATACCAAAGTAATCCCGGCAAGGAACACTGGACAGCGGTCAAGAATATCCTGAAGTACCTGAAAAGGACAAAGGACATGTTTCTCATTTATGGAGGAGACGAAGAGCTCGTCGTAAAGGGTTACGTCGACGCTAGCTTCGACTCAGATCCGGATGACTCTAAGTCGCAAACCGGATACGTGTATATGTTGAATGGTGGAGCAGTAAGCTAGTGCAGCTGCAAGCAGAGCGTCGTGGCGGGATCTACGTGTGAAGCGGAATACATGGCAGCCTCGGAGGCAGCACATGAAGCGATTTGGGTGAAGGAGTTCATCACCGACCTAGGAGTCATACCCAATGCGTCGGGGCCGATCAAACTCTTCTGTGACAACACTGGAGCTATTGCCCTCGCAAAGGAGCCCAGGTTTCACAAGAAGACCAGGCACATCAAGCGTCGTTTCAACTCCATCCGTGAAAATGTTCAAGATGGAGACATAGAGATTTGCAAAGTGCACACGGATCTGAATGTCGCAGATCCGCTGACTAAACCTCTCTCGCGTGCAAAACATGATCAACACCAGAACTCTATGGGTGTTCGATTCATCACAATGTAACTAGATTAGTGACTCTAGTGCAAGTGGGAGACTGTTGGAAATATGCCCTAGAGGCAATAATAAAAGTATTATTATATTTCATTGTTCATGATAATTGTCTTGTATTCATGCTATAACTGTATTATCCGGAAATCGTAATACACGTGTGAATACTTAGACCACACTGTGTCCCTGGTAAGCCTCTAGTTGACCAGCTCGTTGTGATCAACAGATAGTCATGGTTTCCTGACTATGGACATTGGATGTAGTTGATAACGGGATCACATCATTAGGAGAATGATGTGACGGACAAGACCCAATCCTAAGCATAGCATAAAAGATCGTGTAGTTCGTTTTGCTAGAGCTTTGTAAGTGTCAAGTATCTCTTCCTTCGACCATGAGATCGTGTAACTCCCGGATACCGTAAGAATGCCTTGGGTGTACCAAACGTCACAACGTAACTGGGTGACCATAAAGGTACATTACAGGTATCTCCGAAAGTAGCTGTTGGGTTGACACGGATCGAGACTGGGATTTGTCACTCCGTATGACGGAGAGGTATCTCTGGGCCCACTCGGTAATGCATCATCATAATGAGCTCAAAGTGACCAAGGTGTTGGACACGGGATCATGCATTACGGTACGAGTAAAGTGACTTGCCGGTAACGAGACTGAACAAGGTATTGGGATACCGACGATCAAGTCTCGGGCAAGTAACGTACCGATTGACAAAGGGAATTGCATACAGGGTTTGATCGAATCCTCGACATAGTGGTTCATCCGATGACAACATCGAGGAGCATATGGGAGCCATCATGGGTATCCAGATCCCGCTGATGGTTATTGACTAAGAGAGTCTCGGTCATGTCTACATGTCTCCCGAACCCGTAGGGTCTACACACTTAAGGTTCAGTCACGCTAGGGTTGTAGGGATATGTATATGCAGTAACCCGAATGTTGTTCGGAGTCCCGGATGAGATCCCGGACGTCACGAGGAGTTCCGGAATGGTCCGGAGGTAAAGATTTATATATAGGAAGTGCTATTTCGGGCACCGGGACAAGTTTCGGGGTTATCGGTATTGTACCGGGACCACCGGAGGGGTCCCGGGGGTCCACCGGGTGGGGCCACCTGTCCCGGGGGGGGCCACATGGGCTGTAGGGGGTGCGCCTTGGCCATCTTGGGCCAAGGGCACCAGCCCTATAGGCCCATGCGCCTAGGGTTTCCCCCTAGGAGGAGTCCTAGTGGTGGAAGGCACCCCTAGGTGCCTTGGGGGGGAGGGAAACCTCCCTAGGCCGCCGCCCCCCCTAGTAGATCTCATCTACTAGGGCCGGCCACCCCCCCTTGGCACCCCTATATATAGTGGGGGAGGAGGAGGGACTTCATACCTTGAGCCCTGGCCTTTGGTTGCCTCCTTCTCCCTCCCAACACCTCCTCCAACTCCATAGCGCTTAGCGAAGCTCTGCCGGAGTACTGCAGCTCCACCAACACCACGCCGTCGTGCTGCTGCTGGTGCCATCTCCCTCAACCTCTCCTCCCTTCCTTGCTGGATCAAGAAGGAGGAGACGTGGCTGTTCCGTACGTGTGTTGAACGCGGAGGTGCCGTCCGTTCGGCGCAGGTCATCGGTGATTTGGATCACGTCGAGTACGACTACATCATCACCTTGCAAGCTTCCGCACGCGATCTACAAGTGGTATGTAGATGCAAACTCTCTCCCTAGACTCGTTGCTTAGATGAACTCATAGATGGATCTTGGTGAAACCGTAGGAAAAATTTTAATTTTCTGCAACGTTCCCCAACAGTTCCCAGCAGAGTTCATATTTAAACCTGCGCGGGGCCCTTCTTGCATGCATGTCCTTGAGTTTCACGTAGATGGGGATATGGTCGGACGAGGCAGCTTCCTTGTGTTCAGTGATTGCATGTGGAAACTGCACACACCAAGCCATATTGGCTACTGCTCTGTCAAGCCGAACCTTGGTATACGTACCTCCGGCCACTTTTTTCTCAAACGTCCAGTTCCTTCCAATATAACCAATGTCAGTCAGGCCACAAGTGTCAAGAGTGTCACGGAATAAATCCATTTGAGCTTGGCTACGTATGCCCACGCCGTCATGTTCATGGGCGTGAAGCACTTCATTAAAGTCTCCCATTACAATCCAAGGCAGATTGCTAGAACCAACAATTCCCCTCAGCATATCCCACGTTTTGTGACGTTGGTTAACCTGCGCTTCTCCATACACAAAAGTAACCCTAACCTTTGTGTCAACGAGTTCATCAACTGTCATATCAATGTGATACTCAGAATAACCAATAACTTCAAGCTTTATTTCCTCATTCCAAAAAACTCCTAAGCCACCACTTCTGCCAGAGCTACTGACAACAAAACTTTTATTGTATCCTAAAGAGCCTACCATATTCTCTACTCGAGAGCCCTCAATTTGGGTTTCAACAATACAAAGAATAGAGGGGGCAAGTTGCCTCATGAGATCACGAAGCTCTCGAACCGTCGCGGGTTTGCCAGCCCCGCGACAGTTCCAGCAGAATAGACTCATTGCGCTAGGCGCGACCCCCCTAGGGAGCCTGCCAAACGCGCATCATTGTTTTTGTTGGGACCTGAGTTCTTGGCCTGATTCTTGTCTTGGACACTTGGAGTCTGTTTGGTCCTCTTCGAGTCCTGTTTAGATGAGGGGCTAGCCGGAACCTCCGGTGGCAGCAGCATGGGTGGCATGTTCTGTTGATCCATGGGGGCAGCAACAGCGGCTATTTTTTGATCAGCAACCGAAGCTACACCCCTCTTCCTGTTTCTCTCGCCCTCCTCCATAGCAAAATCAAGTTCATTCTCATGTGAGCTATCATGCTCGCTAAACTCTGAGGAGTTCTGATGGAAAGAATCACGGCCACGTCCTCTGCCAGATCTACCCCTTCCTCGGCCTCCTCTTGTGCTGTTTCCTTCGCCTGGACCCCTTCCCGGGCCTCTGAACCATGTAGCTCGAAGGTCTTTGAAGACCAAAGCCTTGGGAGGGTGACCCCGTCCCCACACTCCTTAAAAAGATGTCCCAAGTTACCACAAACTGCACACCAATCTGGCAGCCTCTCGTATTTGACCTTGAATATCTCCCTGTGCATCACACCATTCTTTCTTACAACCAAAGAAACGTCATTCTTTAAAGGTTTTGTGACATCAAGCTTTATCCTGACCCTGACGAAGTTGCCTTCAAAATCTTGAGATTTGGGTTCAGCATAAATGAATTCACCCACCGTTGAGGCCAGTGCCTTGACTTTTGAGAAGAAACCATCTGGAAGATCATGGATTTGCATCCATATGTCTATCTTATCTAATTCCACCAACGATGGTTTAGTGAAACCATCATACTGGGTGATCACCACTACTTTTCCTTTGTAAGCCCAAGGTCCCTCCTCCATAACTCGTTCCCAATCACCAAGGCATGAAAACTGCAAGGTGTATAAGTTGTCCTCGAGCGGCCGGATCTTCACCTCTTGAGCCAAGTCCCACGCAGCACGCATGTTTCAATAAAACCAATACTGGCTGTAGGTCTTATCTGTATAAACCCTAGCGATCGCCATCCATCTAGTTGCCTCCTTCGTCAACTCTGAATCATCGATCACCACATCCTACAGATCGTCCTCCTTCAGGCCCAGTTCCTCCATCATTGCTTCAAGATCGGATGTACCATGACCCGAACTTGCCGCCTCTATCGCCGGAGCTGAATCGCTATTTTCAGAAGCTGGGCCCTGCCATCGGTATCCCTTGCGTATATGCTCCGAATGTCAACTTCGTTGGCAGGACGAGTTGACTGTCATTCCAGCCGTTGGAGCGTGTACGCAGAACTCAACATTTGAAAACAAAATCGAATATTTTTACGCCAATGGTTCGTATTCATACGCTTGAGATCGATTTGGCAGAGGTTTCCTATACAGCCATCCATGTACTGATGTCTTTATTACTGCCTATGTAAAGCAATACTAAGAGTACTGATCTATACACTCTGATAATTTTCTTCGCTGAGGGAGCACGTAGTATTAATATGTCAGCCCTTCGATGTGTTACATATGGATCTGGCAACTATTGGACACCTCGAAAACCTTTGAGGATATTCCTTATCCTCTGTAAATCGAATTGATCAAAATACGTTAAAGCGGGAAGGTGGTGGATTTGGTAAATAATGATTTGTATAAAGATGGTGTACCAAATTTCTCTTTGGACGTTTAAGTGTGTCATACATACATACATACATACATACATACATAATCCGTCGGAATTAACTATCGCTGAAATCAGTGAATCTACACAGTGAAACACGTCTATATACACTTATTTCAGCGACAATTAATTGCGGGTGGAGGTTGTACATGAGAACAAAATTTGATGTTATAATTTGTTCGTCTTACTCCATTTTCATGGCCTAAAATTTTACTTTTTGCAAAATTGTAATTGTAGTACTCAACCAGGATCAGGATTGCATAACATATGCTCCCGAGCCTCATGGGCTCCTGTGGGCCATTTGATACGAGGGGAATTTCTAGATCTACGCATAATTATTGAACTCTTAGGTGTTTTTCGCTATTTGCACGAGCTCCTCTGGCAATCTATGGTATAGGTAATACGAGCTTCAATACTCTCGTGTCCCTTCTGAGCTTCCTTAACATCATCTATCAAGGTAGGCTTGACTTTGGGGTTGGCCAAGAATCCTGGTGCAACCAGTTCCAAACCGAAGTTTTCAAGTTCTTCATATAAGACGGGTAGCTTTTCCTTGATCACAACATTCAAGGAACAAGCCTTTCTGCTTAAGGCATCTGCTACCACATTAGCCTTTCCAGGGTTGTATTGAACACTCAGGTCGTAATCCTTGATCAATTCTAACCATCTTCTCTGCCTCATATTCAATTCCTTCTAAGTGAAAATATACTTCAAACTCTTGTGGTCGGTGTATATTTCACACCGCTTCCCTAGAAGGTATTGTTGCCAGGTCTTCAAGGCGTGAACTATAGCTGCCAAGTTGAGATTATGAGTAGCATAGTTCTCTTCGTGAGGACTTAGCTGTCTGGATAGATACGCTACGACTCTACCTTCTTGCATCAGAACACCTCCAAGCCCGGTTCTTGATGCATCACAATATATCACAAATTCCTTGTGAATATAGGGGTGGCCAAAACTGGGGTTGTTGTCAATCTCTTCTTGAGCTCTTGGAAGCTCTCTTCACACTTCGGTGTCCATTCAAACTTCTTGTCCTTCTTCAAGAGCCGAGTCATAGGTCGGGCAATGCTTGAGAATCCTTCAACAAACTTGCGGTAATATCCCGCGAGTCCAAGGAAGCTTCTGACTTCCTTCACATTGCTCGGGGTTTGCCATTCAGTCACGGCTTGAATCTTGGTGGGATCCACTGACAATCCCTCGGCAGTCAATACATGACCCAAGAATCCAACTTCTGTTGGAAATATGCCCTAGAGGCAATAATAAATTAGTTATTATTATATTTCCTTGTTCATGATAATCGTTTATTGTCCATGCTATAATTGTATTGAAAGGAAACTCAGATACATGTGTGGATACATAGACAACACCATGTCCCTAGTAAGCCTCTAGTTGACTAGCTCGTTGATCAATAGATGGTTACAGTTTCCTGACCATGGACATTGGATGTCATTGATAACTGGATCACATCATTAGGAGAATGATGTGATGGACAAGACCCAATCCTAAGCCTAGCACAAAGATCTAGTTCGTATGCTAAAGCTTTTCTAAAGTCAAGTATCATTTCCTTAGACCATGAGATTGTGCAACTCCTGGATGCCGTAGGAATGCTTTGGGTGTACCAAACGTCACAACGTAACTGGGTGGCTATAAAGGTGCACTACAGGTATCTCCGAAAGTGTCTGTCGGGTTGGCATGAATCGAGACTGGGATTTGTCACTCCGTGTAAGCGGAGAGGTATCTCTGGGCCCACTCGATAGGACATCATCATAATGTGCACAATGTGACCAAGGGGATGATCATGGGATGATGTGTTACGGAACGAGTAAAGAGACTTGCCGGTAACGAGATTGAACAAGGTATCGGTATACCGACGATCGAATCTCGGGCAAGTATAATACCGTTAGACAAAGGGAATTGTATACGGGATTGATTGAGTCCTTGACATCGTGGTTCATCCGATGAGATCATCGTGGAACATGTGGGATCCAACATGGGTATCCAGATCCCGCTGTTGGTTATTGACCGGAGAACGTCTCGGTCATGTCTGCATGGTTCCCGACCCCGTAGGGTCTACACACTTAAGGTTCGATGACGCTAGGGTTATAAAGGAAGTTTGTATGTGGTTACCAAATGTTGTTCGGAGTCCCGGATGAGATCCCGGACGTCACGTGGAGTTCCGGAATGGTCCGGAGGTAAAGATTTATATATGGAAAGTTGTTGTTCGGGTTCCGGAAAAAGTTCGGGTTTTTTTGGTATTGTACCGGGAAGCTTCCAGAAGGTTCCGGAGGATTCCAGAGGGGTCCGGAGGTCCGGAAATTGTTCCACCACGTCCAATATAGTAGCATGGGCTGAAGGGGGGCGCCCTAGCCTTAATGGGCCAGGGGCACCAGCTCCCCCAAGGCCCATGCACATGGGAGGGGGAAAACCCTAAAGGGGGAGGCCTCCACTTGACTTGGGAGGCACTCCTCCCCCCCTTGGCCGCCGCCCCCTCCTCAGATTGGATCTGAGGGGGCCGCCCCCCCTCTCCCTTGCCCCTATATATATGTGGGGGGTGGGAGGGCAGCCGCACCACAAGTTCTGGCGCAGCCCTCCCCCTCTCCCAAGTACTCCTCCTCTCCCGCGGTGCTTGGCGAAGCCCTGCAGGATTGCCACGCTCCTCCATCACCACCACGCCGTTGTGCTGCTGCTGGATGGAGTCTTCCTCAACTTCTCCCTCTCTCCTTGCTGGATCAAGGCGTGGGAGACGTCACCGGACTGTACGTGTGTTGAACGCGGAGGTGCCGTCCGTTCGGCACTAGGATCTCCGGTGATTTGGATCACGACAAGTACGACTCCTTCAACCCCGTTCTCATGAACGCTTCCGCATAGCGATCTACAAGGGTATGTAGATGCACTCTCCTTCCCCTCGTTGCTAGTTTCTCCATAGATAGATCTTGGTGACACGTAGGAAAATTTTGAATTTCTTCTACGTTCCCCAACAGTGGTATCAGAGCTAGGTCTATTGAGTAGATTCTTTGCACGAGTAGAACACAAAGTAGTTGTGGGCGTTGATTTTGTTCAATATGCTTACCATTACTAGTCCAATCTTGTTTCGACGGTATTGTGGGATGAAGCGGCCCGGACCGACCTTACACGTACTCTTACGTGAGACAGGTTCCACCGACTGACATGCACTTGTTGCATAAGGTGGCTAGCGGGTGCCAGTCTCTCCCACTTTAGTCGGAACGGATTCGATGAAAAGGGTCCTTATGAAGGATAAATAGCAATTGGCATATCACGTTGTGGTTTTGCGTAGGTAAGAAACGTTCTTGCTAGAAGCCCATAGCAGCCACGTAAAACATGCAAACAACAATTAGAGGACATCTAACTTGTTTTTACAGGGTATGCTATGTGATGTGATATGGCCAAGAAGAATGTGATGAATGATATGTGATGTATGAGATTGATCATGTTCTTGTAATAGGAATCACGACTTGCATGTCGATGAGTATGACAACCGGCAGGAGCCATAGGAGTTGTCTTAATTTATTGTATGACCTGCGTGTCATTGAACAACGACATGTAATTACTTTACTTTATTGCTAACCGGTAGCCATAGTAGTAGAAGTAATAGTTGGCGAGAAAACTTCATGAAGACACGATGATGGAGATCATGATGATGGAGATCATGGTGTCATGCCGGTGACGATGATGATCATGGAGCCCCGAAGATGGAGATCAAAAGGAGCAAAATGATATTGGCCATATCATGTCACTATTTGATTGCATTTGATGTTTATCATGTTTATGCATCTTGTTTGCTTAGAACGACGGTAGTAAATAAGATGATCCCTTATTAAAATTTCAAGAAAGTGTTCCCCCTAACTGTGCACCGTTGCGAAAGTTCGTCGTTTCTAAGCACCACGTGATGATCGGGTGTGATGGATCCTTACGTTCACATACAACGGGTGTAAGACAGATTTACACATGTGAAACACTTAGGTTGACTTGACGAGCCTAGCATGTACAGACATGGCCTCGGAACACAAGAGACCGGAAGGTCGAGCATGAGTCGTATAGTAGATACGATCAACATGAAGATGTTCACCGATGATGACTAGTCCGTCTCACGTGATGATCGGACACGGCCTAGTTGACTCGGATCATGTAATCACTTAGATGACTAGAGGGATGTCTATCTGAGTGGAGTTCATAAGATGAACTTAATTATCCTGAACATAGTCAAAAGATCTTTGCAAATTATGTCGTAAGCTCGCGCTTTAGTTCCACCGTTTTAGATATGTTCCTAGAGAAAATATAGTTGAAAGTTGACAGTAGCGATTATGCGGACAATAGAAAGCTGATGTCCTTAATGCACCGCTCAGTGTGCTGAACCCCAAACGTCGTTTGTGGATGTTGCGAACATCGGACATACACGTTTTGATAACTACATGATAGTTCAGTTAAACGGTTTAGAGTTGAGGCACCAAAGACGTTTTCGAAACATCGTGGAACATATGAGATGTTTTGAGGGCTGAAATTGGGATTTCAGGCTCGTGCCCACGTCAAGAGGTATAAGACCTTCGACGATTGTCTTAGTCTCCAAACTAAGGGAGAAAAGCTCAATCGTTGAGCTTGTGCTCAGATTGTCTGAAGTGCAACAATCACTTAAATCGAGTGGGATTTGATCTTCCAGATGAGATAGTGATGTTTCTCCAAAGTCATTGCCACCAAGCTGCTAGAGCTTCGTGATGAACTATAACATATCAGGGATAGAGATGATGATCCTTGAGGTATGTGCGATGTTTGACACCGCAAAAGTAGAAATCAAGAAGGAGCATCAATTGTTGATGGTTGGTGAAACCACTAGTTTCAAAGAAGGGCAAGGGCAAGAAGGGATACTTCATGAAACGGCAAATCAGCTGCTGCTCTAGTGAAGAAACCCAAGGTTGAACCCAAACCCGAGACTAAGTGCTTCTGTAATAAGGGGAACAGCCACTGGAGCAGCATTACCCTAGATACTTGGTAGATGAGAAGGCTGGCAAGGTCGATAGAAATATATTGGATATACATTATGTTAATGTGTACTTTACTAGTACTCCTAGTAGCACTAGGGTATTAAGATACCGGTTCGGTTGCTAAGTGTTAGTAACTCGAAATAAAAGAGCTACGGAATAAACGGAGACTAGCTAAAGGTGAGCTGACGATATGTGTTGGAAGTGTTTCCAAGTTTGATGTGATCAAACATCGCACGCTCCCTCTACCATCAAGATTAGTATTAAACCTGAATAATTGTCATTTGGTGTTTGCGTTGAGCATAGACATGATTGGATTATGTCTATCACAATATAGTTATTCATTTAAGGAGAATAATGGTTACTCTATTTATTTGAATAACACCTTCAATGGTCTTGCACCTAAAGGAATGGTTTATTGAATCTCGATCGTAGTGATACACATTTTCATGCCAAAAGATATAAGATAGTAATGATAGTACCACTTACTTGTGGCACTGCCATGTAAGTCATATTGGTATAAAACGCATGAAGAAGCTCCATGTTGATGGATCTTTGGACTCACTCATTTTTGAAAAGTTTGAAACATGCGAACCATGTCTATTGGTGTATACGCATGAAGAAACTCCATGCAGATGGATCGTTTGGACTCGCTTGATTTTGGATCACTTGAGATATGCAAATTATACCACATGGGCAAGATGACTGAAAGCCTCGTTTTCAGTAAAATGGAACAAGAAAGCAACTTGTAGGAAGTAACACATTTTGATGTGTGCAATCCATTGAGTGCTGAGGCATGCAGTGAATATCATTATGTTCTTACTTCACGGATGATTTGAGTAGATACTAAGTATATTTACTTGATGAAGCACAAGTCTGAATTATTGAATGGTTCAAGTAATTTCAGAGTGAAGTTGAAGATCATCGTGACAAGAGGATAAAATGTCTATGATATGATCATAGAGATGAGTATCTGAGTTACGAGCTTTGGCACGCAATTAAGACATTGTGGAAATTGTTTCACAATTAATACCGCCTGGAACACCATATTGTGATGGTGTGTCCGAACATCATAGTTGCACCCTATTGGATATGGTGCGTACCATGATGTCTCTTATCGAATTACCACTATTATTCATGGGTTAGGCATTAGAGACAACCGCACTCACTTTAATAGGGTACCACATAATTCCGTTGAGATGACACCGTTTGGAGAAACCTAAGTTGTCGTTTCTTAAAAGTTTGGGGCTGCGACGCTTATGTGAAAAAGTTTCAGGTTGATAAGCTCGAACCCAAAGCGGATAAAATGCATTTTCATAGGACACCCAAAACAGTTGGGTATACCTCCTAATTCAGATCCGAAAGCAATAGGGATTGTTTCTTGAATCGGGTCCTTTTTCGAGGAAAAGTTTGTCTCGAAAGTTGAGTGGGAGGATGGTGGAGACTTGATGAGGTTATTGAACCGCCACTTCAACCAGTGTGTAGCAGGGAACAGGAAGTTGTTCCTGTGGCGTCTACACCAATTGAAGTAGAAGCTTATGATAGTGATCATGAAGTTTCGGATCAAGTCACTACCGTACCTCGTAGGACGACAAGGACGCATACTGCTTTGGAGTGGTACGGTGACCCTGTCTTGAAGGTCATGTTGCTAGACAACAATGAACCTACGAGCTATGGAGAAGCGATGGTGGGCCCAAATTCCGACAAATGGTTAGAAGCCATGAAATCCGAGATAGGATCCATGTATCAGAACAAAGCATGGACTTTGGTGGACTTGCCCGATGATCGGCAAGCCATTGAGATAAATGGATCTTTAAGAAGAAGACGGACGTGGATGGTAATGTCACCATCTATGAAGCTCGACTTGTGGAGAAGAGTTTTTTCACAAGTTCAAGGAGTTGACTACGATGAGATTTTCTCATCCGTAGCGATGCTTAAGTCCGTCGGATTCATGTTAGCATTAGCTGCATTTATGAAATCTGGAAGATGGATGTCAAAACGAGTTTCCTTACCAGTTTTCGTAATGAAAGGTTGTATGTGATACAATCAGAAAAGTTTTGTCGATCCTAAGGATGCTAAAAGGTATGCTAGCTCTAGCGATCCTTCCATGGACTGGAGTAAGCATCTCGGAGTTGGAATGTATACTTTCATAAGATGATCAAAGATTTTAGGTTTATACAAGGTTTATGAGAAACTTGTATTTCCAAAGAAGTGAGTGGGAGCACTATAGAATTTCTGATGAGTATATGTTGTTGACATATTGTTGATCAGAAATGATGTAGAATTTCTGGAAAGCATATAGGGTTATTTGAAAGGTGTTTTTCAATAGAAAACCTGGATTAAGCTACTTGAACATTGAGCATCAAGATCTATGAGGATAGATCAAAAAACGCTTAATGGTACTTTCAAATGAGCATATACCTTGACATGATCTTGAAGGTGTTCAAGATGGATCAGTCAAAGAAGGAGTTCTTGCCTGAGATGTAAGGTATGAAGTTAAGACTTAAAGCTCGACCACGGCAGAAATGAGAGAAAGGATGAAGGTCGTCCCCTATGCTTGAGACGTAGGCTCTATAGTATGCTATGCTGTGTACTGCACCAGAAGTGTGCCTTGCCATGAGTCAGTCAAGGGGTACAAGAATGATCCAGGAATGGATCATTGGACATCGGTCAAAATTATCCTTGGAGGAATAAGGATATGTTTCTCGATTATGGAGGTGATAAAGAGTTCAATGTAAAGGGTTACGTCGATGCAAGCTTTAACACCTATCTGAATGACTCTGAGTAGCAAACCGGATACGTATAGTGGAGCAACCATTTGGAATAGCTCCAAGTGGAGCGTGGAAGTAGCATTTACAATATGACTTAGAGATTTGCGAAGTACACATGGATCTAAATGTTGCAGACCCGTTGACTAAAACTTCTCTTACAAGCAAAACATGATCAAACCCCAGAACTCATTGAGACTTAATCACATGGTGATGTGAACTAGTTTAAGACACTAGTAAACTCTTGGGTGTTGGTCACATGGCTGTGTGACCTATTAGTGTTAATCACATGGCGATGTGAACTAGATTATTGACTCTAGTGCAAGTGGGAGACTGTTGGAAATATGCCCTAGAGGCAATAATAAATTAGTTATTATTATATTTCCTTGTTCATGATAATCGTTTATTGTCCATGCTATAATTGTATTGAAAGGAAACTCATATACATGTGTGGATACATAGACAACACCATGTCCCTAGTAAGCCTCTAGTTGACTAGCTCGTTGATCAGTAGATGGTTACAGTTTCCTGACCATGGGCATTGGATGTCATTGATAACGGGATCACATCATTAGGAGAATGATGTGATGGACAAGACCCAATCCTAAGCCTAGCACAAAGATCATAGTTCGTATGCTAAAGCTTTTCTAATGTCAAGTATCATTTCCTTAGACCATGAGATTGTGCAACTCCCGGATGCCGTAGGAATGCTTTGGGTGTACCAAACGTCACAACGTAACTAGGTGGCTATAAAGGTGCACTACAGGTATCTCCGAAAGTGTCTGTTGGGTTGGCACGAATCGAGACTGGGATTTGTCACTCCGTGTAAGCAGAGAGGTATCTCTGGGCCCACTCGGTAGGACATCATCATAATGTGCACAATGTGACCAAGGGGTTGATCACGGGATGATGTGTTACGGAACGAGTAAAGAGACTTGCCGGTAACGAGATTGAACAAGGTATCGGTATACCGACGATCGAATCTCGGGCAAGTATAATACCGTTAGACAAAGGGAATTGTATATGGGATTGATTGAGTCCTTGACATCGTGGTTCATCCGATGAGATCATCGTGGAACATGTGGGAGCCAACATGGGTATCCAGATCCCGCTGTTGGTTATTGACCGGAGAACGTCTCGGTCATGTCTGCATGGTTCCCGAACCCGTAGGGTCTACACACTTAAGGTTCGATGACGCTAGGGTTATAAAGGAAGTTTGTATGTGGTTACTGAATGTTGTTCGGAGTCCCGGATGAGATCCCGGACGTCACGAGGAGTTCCGGAATGGTCCGGAGGTAAAGATTTATATATGGAAAGTTGTTGTTCGGGTTCCGGAAAAAGTTCGGGTTTTTTTGGTATTGTACCGGGAAGCTTCCAGAAGGTTCCGGAGGATTCCGGAGGGGTCCGGAGGTCCGAAAATTGTTCCACCACGTCCAATACAGTAGCATGGGCTGAAGGGGGGCTCCCTAGCCTTAATGGGCCAGGGGCACCAGCCCCCCCAAGGCCCATGCGCATGGGAGGGGGAAAACCCTAAAGGGGGAGGCCTCCACTTGACTTGGGAGGCACTCCTCCCCCCCTTGGCCGCCGCCCCCTCCTCAGATTGGATCTGAGGGGGCCGGCCCCCCTCTCCCTTGCCCCTATATATATGTGGGGGGTGGGAGGGCAGCCGCACCACAAGTTCTGGCGCAGCCCTCCCCCTCTCCCAAGTACTCCTCCTCTCCCGCGGTGCTTGGCGAAGCCCTGCAGGATTGCCACGCTCCTCCATCACCACCACGCCGTTGTGCTGCTGCTGGATGGAGTCTTCCTCAACCTCTCCCTCTCTCCTTGCTGGATCAAGGCATGGGAGACGTCATCGGACTGTACGTGTGTTGAACGCGGAGGTGCCGTCCGTTCGGCACTAGGATCTCTGGTGATTTGGATCACGACGAGTACGACTCCTTCAACCCCGTTCTCATGAACGCTTCCGCATAGCGATCTACAAGGGTATGTAGATGCACTCTCCTTCCCCTCGTTGCTGGTTTCTCCATAGATAGATCTTGGTGACACGTAGGAAAATTTTGAATTTCTGCTACGTTCCCCAACAACTTCATGCAGTCAAAATTCACATTTGCTGAACTTGGCATAAAGCTGATGCTCTCGAAGCTTATCTAGGACCATTATCAAGTGTTGCTCATGCTCTTCTTCAGACTAGGAAAAGATGAGTATGTCATCAATGAAGACGACAACAAACTTGTCCAGGTACTCCATGAAAACTCTGGTCATGAGGTACATGAAGTAGGTAGGGGCATTGGTTAACCCAAATGACATGACTGTGTGCTCATACAAGCCATACCGGGTTAACCGTCTTTGGAATGTCTTGGGGTCTAATCTTTAGCTGATAGTACCCAGACCTGAGATCGATCTTGGAAAACACCTTGGCACTGTTCAGCTGATCAAACAAGTCTTCAATATTGAGTGGATACTTGTTCTTGATTGTGACTTCATTAAGGGAACGATAGTCAACACATAATCGGATGGTACCGTCCCCCTTTTCCACAAACAGAATAGGTGATCCCCAAGGTGAGGCACTAGGGGGGATGAATCCTTTCCTCAACTGCTCGGCCAGTTGCTTCTTCAGTTCTACTAACTCCTCCGATCCCATTCTATAAATCTTCTTATAGATGGGTCCTGCTTCGGGCATGAGCTCGATAACGAACTCAATGTCATGGCCAGGAGACATTCCTGGAAGTTCATCAGGAAAAACATCGGGGTACTCACATACCACTGGCACTTGCTCCATTCCAACTTCTGACAAACAGTTGACTTGGGCGACTTGAGCAGAGGAGGTGTTGGAAGCAAACTTAACTTCGACTCCTTGGTCATTGGTTAGGGTGACAGTACTGTTGGCACAGTCTAGCAAGCCTTGGTGCTTGATGAGCCAATCCATTCCTAAGATCACATCCAAGCCTCGCGATCTCAAGATGATAAGGTCTGGTAGGAATTCTACCTCATTGATAATAATCCCGACTTCTTTACACCCTAGCTTGGTTCTCCTCTCTGATCCGGGGGTTTGCACCACCAGGGGGCTACTTAGGGGTGTAGGGGTCATGCCACTTTCTAATGCAAACTGTTGGGTGATAAATGAATGCGAAGCTCCAGAATCAAACAAGACTGTTGCGGGTGCTGAGTTAACGAGGAACGTACCTAGCACGACGTCTGGGTCTTCCTGAGCTTCTTCTGCAGTGACGTGATTCACACGCCCCTTGCCAGTGTTGGGCAGGTTGCGGGGAGCTTGGTTCCTTGGTGGCATTCCGCCGCCTTGTCCTGGGTTCTGCGCATTGGGGCGCGGAGCATCGGGCTTCTTGTTGGGGCGGTTCTTGGAGTAGTGTCCTGGCTGACCACATCCAAAGAAAGTGACTTGGTTGGAGTTGTTGCTCTTGCCGCTGCTGTGATTGGGATTGTTGTAAGCTGGCCCAGGGTTGGCGTACTACAGAGGCAGATAGTTGGTGCGGGGTGCAAGAGCTCTTGGCTGCTGATAGGTTGGCCTGACTGGGGATGGCTGCCACGGGAGAGGCTTCTGGTTGCTGGAGCTACCCTTGTTGATCATCTTGCGCTTACAAGTATCATCCAAAGCACGTCGCTTGTCCTCAAGCATGAGTGCCTTGTTTACCAGATTAGGAAAGGTTGGGCAGTCACACACAACAAGCGAGTACTGCAAAGTCTGATTAAGGCCTTCCATGAAGCGCTCTCTTTCGGTAGCATCAGTGCTGACATCCTCAGGAGCATACCTTGACAGAACATTGAACTTCTGCATGTACTCCTTGACAGTGCCACTTCCTTGCTTCAGGGCTCGGAACTCACGCTTCTTGATGGCCATGATTCCGGAAGGAATATGGGCCTTGCGGAATTCTGCCATGAAGTCATTACAAGTGATAGCTTGGCCAGCATGCATGACCTTGGATCCATCCCACCAAGCTCTGGCAGTTCCCCCGAGACAGTGGGCAGCATAAGCCACCCTCTCACGGTCTTCAGTGCAGCCGACTAGTTCCAACAGATCCTCAATGGTGCGGACCCAGTCATTTGCATCCAGGGGTTCAGCAGTCTCGATGAAGGTGGGTGGTGCATGCTTCTTGAACTCAGCCAACATGGAACATCCATTGCCGTTCCCTGCTGGCTGGCAGTTGTTGGTGACAGCTTGAGCAATCATCTGGAGGGCTGTAGTGTTGGCTTGGCATTCCTCTCGAAAGGCTTGGAGAAGCTAAGCCATGTCCATGTTCGGAGGTGGTGGCGATGGTGGAGCTTGTCCTTGGGTTTGGTCCTGATTGGCTCCTCCTTGGGTGGATCCTCCGACTCCTTGCTGCTGGGTAGAGTTACCAGTACGGGTTACAACAGGCATCCTATTGGAGCGGTCAAGGTCTCATAATTGGAAAAGATGAGGGGAAAGCAAGATAGATGGGGTGCCTAGTAAGGGGGTTGGTATGACATAAGTTGTTTTGCAAGGGCCAGAAGGGCATACACACTCATTAAAATCCAAACAGGTGATGTGGTCGTTTATATGTTCCCGAAGGAAGAGTACGACGTCCATCAAACACATCCAAAAGCAAACACAACACTACAGGGTTTCATTTGAACCATTACATGGACTCGACTTCGCATAGGGGATACACGACCTATCCTACCTTAGGGTTACGAACTAGCACACCCTAGTCTAGGGTGGTGCCTATGTGGTGGAATGCTCAGTCGCGTACTCTGGCTCTTCTGGGTCTCCTCGTCATCATCAGTTTGACTTTCTTCATTGCTCGAAGGGGTGGGGGAGTGGAGGAGATCAACACGGTGTTGCTTTGCCGGTGGGGTGATGAAGAGCTTGCGATAGTCCCTTGCCGTCATAAGGCGTCGTTGGGCTGGTTCTCCATCCTTGGCAGGTGCATCTTCTGGGGGTCTTTCGCCTCGAATGCGACTGCAGGTTGTCCAGGGGAAGCACCTTCTTTCTTGATCCTATCCATATTCCTTGAGCTTGGTGAAGAAGTGCCTTGGTCTCGTGGAGTTCCTTTCGGAGCTCCATTGTCTCTAAGGCCAAGTGTTGTTCCAGGCTGTCGGCACAAAGGCTGAAGTAGGTCTGGAATCGGAGTGGAAGTCCTTCCTCCAGTGGTGGAGCTGGTGCGCTGCTCTCATCCTTACCCTCCTTCCTATAAGGCGAGAAGCGGGTTGCTATCTCGTCTGCTATCTCTGGAAGAAGGCCTAGAAGGCGGTGAGTGCCTTGAGTGTTGCCGTCTCGACGGCGAGGACTAGTGTTGCCATCCGGGGTCTCTCGAAGAACCAGCATGTTGGAGGGTCATTATCCTTCACGATTACTTCCACATGGTATTCCATCTCGGTGTCATTGAGCCAATGCTCATGGTAGGTGAAAATGGGGGCTCAGTGGAACTGGCACTTATGGAGTCCTCGAGAAGCACAGGGAATCCGGTGGTCAGGAAGTCTTCGGGTACGACAGCCATCTACAAAGGTTGAATGGGAGAGGTCAATAAGGGAAATATATCTTGGGTTGGGTGAGTTTCAGAAAAGAAGAGAAGTTTATATGGTTTAGAAAAATGGTCTCATCCTAACGTCCATGCTAACTAAGGCTTCCTACAATCGGGATGGCTCTAACACCAGCTCTGTGGGGACCCTGACTCATAAGTCGAGATCACTGAATGCACGTGTATAGTGATCCCAGAGATCAATGATCACTGAACACACAGAAGCTGAATAACAAGAGTCTTACATCCGTACATGCCGTCTTACACAAATAACGACCACTATGGTCAAGTCTTACATAGATAAAGCCTTAAGGGATGAACATCAGATAAAACACAAGCAGTAGAAATCTTCGTCAATAAGTAGAACACATGCCATCTGCCTTAACCCTACATGCATTCTGACTGGGAAAGTGTCCTAGTTCGCATGTTCGTCACCGAAGAACTCTTCCTCATATTCCTGCTCTTCCATGCCTGGCCAAGTAAATAGCCAGGGACAAGCCAATGAGTACGTTTGAATGTACTCGCAAGAAACCCATGAATAGTAACAGGATGACATATGCATGGTATTAACACTATGTTGACATGCTGGTGGTAAGTTAGTTTTCTCATGCAAGTATGATCAATACTTGTGGTGTTAATAATGCGTCTATGATCATGAATCAAGGGATTTCAGATATCAACATCGAGAATGAGTTTCACATAACTCAACCTCCAACTTATTGTGATTCTTATCAACAATTCCAACTTGTGTTGTTTTCAGAAACATATGGACATAGTCTAAGCAGCACCACCCAACTGTCCTTGACCGTGGACACGGCTATTCAAATAGTTTGACACTCTGTAGAGGTTGCACACTTTACCCACAAGATCCGGGGAACTTTCGTGTCATCCACGACCCGCGGTACCTCAAGTACCCGGGGTAAGCACCCGATCACTACCTTTCCCTAGCCGTGACGAACAAGGAGTCCACTCGATTAGTAGAAGCCCTCATGCCAAACATTGTCACATTTGTGGACCCACGCTCTGATATTCATCACATATCACAAGCACGAGGTACCAACGGTGTGTTTGGTGCCCTATAAAAACAGTCATGGCCGTCCTACCTGGCACGGCCCCGTCCCGAGAGTGACCACGCCACTCTCGTCACTAGTAATGCGGGCATCCATGTTAGCACGAACTAGGTAATAAATAATGCCCTTTCCCATATAAGGGTAGAGTGGTTGCGCATGTTTGGTTGGGATGGTCAACAAATCTTAAATCTAATCCGTCTTTGTAAACAACACATATTCACTTGCTTCGGTGCACCACTTCTTCATCAAGTGGTGGCCTAGTTCAACATTACCCATGGGCATTCGGGGCACCCGATGTTTTTTTTAAAGGATTGTAACCAAGATATGATCAGGGCATAGATGCAACATCATGCGTCAATATCAAGTATTTCTCATTGCCTCTCTAGCACATGGTAGAGATATGAACATGCAAGTGCCATCGGGCATGCATCAATGCAACGATTATATCAAGCTCAAAATAAACATAGTCATCATGCATACGGAAAATTAATTGATGACCAAGAGAGGTGAATCATGGTCAAAGGGCTGCTTTCCTGGCTCAGCAAAGTCTTCGGGGTCTTCAAGGTCTTATGGTCCAAATCCTTCGTTAACAACGCAATCTATCGTCGCAAAATAACAACGAGAAAAATAAGGCAATAGCAAAACAGAAAAATAAAAGCGTCCATAAAAATGTCCACCTATTTTTGTTAAATGCTAGGATGAAAACTAAGAATGCAAAAATTCTTACTTTTGGATTTGGAGTTAAGGAATAGTGGAACTAGGTTTTGAGAGGGGAATATAAAAGCTCAAATTTGTATTTAAATTTGAACATTACAAAAAAAGTTTTATGGATATTTATGAAAGTTACACCATTAAATATGTGGGATTTTTATAAGAATATAGAAGTTGGAATTATTTCATTTGGACCAATATTTTGATCTGTGGAACTTTGCAAGTTTCTAGAAAAAAGAAAAGAAGAAATGGCACTGTGCAACTGGGCCTATTCGGCCATAGTGCAGCAGGCCCAGAGGGGATCCAGCCCATGCGGCTGACCAAGTCGAAGGCGTATTTAGAAAATACGCCTTTAGCCGATGCAGCAAACCGGTACACGCACGCGCACGTTTTAAACCTCACGGGTGGGACCCCGCCGTAAGGGTGTGTGGCTGACAGACGGGCCCCACGGCCGTCATCATCTACCTCTGGCCAGAGGGCGCGGCGAGCTCACCAGTGTCGCTGTGGTCGACGACGAGGCAATCTGAGGGCACCGACGTGCTCAGGGCGGAGTCGCCGTTTGGGTGGAGGTGGTGTTGGCTGCCAGGGTGCAGGGGTTCGCTGACGACAAGGAAGCCAGCGGAAGGGCTTCGGGAGGTGCTTGCTCCGGTCGATTTCGGCTTCAATAGGGAGGGGATACAGAGGGGAAATGGTCAGCAAGTGAGGCGGTTCCAGATCGAGAGAGAGTGGGGGCAGAGGAGGCCTGTACCACGAGATCGACGGCGACCCGAGGCGGTGGAGCTCGAGCTTGATCTCGAGCTGGGGCGCTTATGGAGATGAGTGGGGGGATCAGGGGGCTGATTAGGTGTCGCAAAGGACTAGTGGTGAGGGGAGGAGGGCTCGGGGAGGCTTTATATAGCCGGCCCGTGGCTCACACTACAGGAATCAGGAACTTTGCCGTCCGCCACGGTTGACGGCAAAGGCAAACATGGAGGACGGCAAAGACCTTTGCCGTCAGCCAGCAAATGGCAACACGTCCGGCTGAAGAGGCTACGACAAAGGCCTCTTTGCCGTCTGCTAGCGGACATCAAAGATGAAAAGGGCTTTGCCGTCCGCTGACAGACGACAAAGAACTTGGACGACACACATGGGAGGTTAGGTCCATTAAGTGGTTAACGGCATGCTTTGCCGTCAGCTAGCGGATGGCAAAGATGCAAAGGCCTTTGCCGTCTGCCGGCTGACAGCAAATCTGCCAAATAGGCTAGCCCCTAATTCCCAGGTTGCATAGGTAGCTGCCACGTGGTAGCTTTGCCGTCTGCTGGCGGATGGCAAAGCTCTTTGCCGTCTACCAGCTAACGACAAAGTGTCTATATAGCCCCTGTTTTTTCTGTTTTTTCTTAAATTCATTCAATTTTGACAGAATTTCACACACACACACACACACACACATTTCAAAATAATTTCAACAATCATACCAACAATAAGTTTCCAACAACAAGAACATATACAAGTTTCCAACAACATTTCCATATATACAAGTTTGCAACAAGATATCCAACAAGTTTCCAACAACATATCCAACAAGTTTGCAACAAGTTTCCATAAATAAAAAGGAAGCACAAGCACAAGTAAAAGTTTGCGACAAGTTTCCATCAATGCTAGCTTCCTCATCTCAAGCAAATCTGCAAATTAGGAAAGATGAAAGTTAGAAGAAGAAGAAGACTAGCTAGAAGAAGAAGAAGAAGAAGAAGAAGAAGAAGGAGGAGGAGGAGGAGGAGAAGAAGAAGGAGGAGAAGAAGAAGGAGAAGAAGAGGAAGAAGAAGAGGAAGAAGAAGAAGAAATAGGTAGGTAAAAATGCCATTTTTTAGCTAAGGTTGGTAAAACTGCCATTTTTAGCTAAGGTAGGTAAAAATGCTAAGTTTGCAGGTCATTTTAGAGCTAAGCTAGGTAAATAGGTCATTTTGGAGCTTACCTACGCAGTTATTCCATTTTTGAGCTAACTAAGCATATTTATTCATTTTGTAGGACAAAATGGTAAGTGTAGGTCATTTTAGAGCTACCCTAGTTAAAATCGGTCATTTTGGAGCTAGGTAAGGTTATTTTGTCATTTTGGAGGGAAATAAATGAATTATATGATAGTTTGTAGCTAAACCAAGGTTATTATGCCATTTTTACCTAAGTGCACTAATTATGTCATAAATGAAGTAGCTAAGCTAATTATAGATCATTATTGAGCTATCCTAGGTTGGTATGCCATTTTGTACGCAAGTGAGCTAATTATTTCATAAATGAAGTAGCTAAGCTAATTATAGATCATTATTGAGCTATCCTAGGTTGTTATGCCATTTTGTACCAAAGTGAGCTAATTATGTCATAAATGAAGTAGCTAAGCTAATTATAGATCATTATTGAGCTATCCTAGGTTGTTATGCCATTTTGTACCTAAGTGAGCTAATTATGTCATAAATGAACTAGCTAAGCTAGCTATAGACCATTATTGAGCTATCCTAGGCTGTTATGCCATTTTCTAGCAAACAAAGCATTTGTTAAACAAAACACTTGGGAAAACTTACAATAATCCGGCCATTTTCTAGCTATAGGCCGGTCGGGGTTGCGCCACCGTGAGACAGAGAAGGATCGGTCGATCCTTTGTGGGATGCGTGCTGCACAATGATCATTTGCAATGTTTAGTTAGCATGATGCAACTTAAATGTGAATACTAGTGACTAATGACCATTCAAATGAAACTCACCGTGTCCGCTATAGCAATCTGGGGCATCTGCGGAGGGGTCTGGCCGGTTTTCTCGCACACGGACTGCACATTTTGTTTTCACGAGTCAGTCATATGAGTTATTAATGAAAAGAACATTGCGTGCATGATTTGGCTATGATGCAGGAGAAACTTACCACGAGGATATCATATAGGGCCCGATGACTCGCATCGTTCCTGTTCCTCTCCACCTCCAACAAATTTGCCGTCCTCTCCTCCATGTCCTTCACCTTCTCCTCCGCCTGCCTGGTTGCCTCCGCCACAAGATCCTGGGCCCTATCCTCAACAGCGAGATCCACTGGCTGTGGTCGAGGCCTCATCTTAGGAAGAGACTTCGTCTGCCGCTTCTTGATCTCTGGGAGACTTCAAAGACAACGTCCGAGCCCATCCCCAATGGCTATGTGGCCATGTTTCCTCCCATCACCAGATAGCATCACGAGCTCAGGACCAAAAGGACTCTGACTCGGGTTAAAGTCCTCGCCTTTCATCTCCTTCCCCCAATCTCTGTACCTCACAAGCTTGTTGTGGGAGGAGATGTTGGTGAAGCTATCTGGATGATTGAGGTCATCCTTCGAGAATGCATTGGCCTTCTTGTACGGGGCACTATGGGCCATGGCATAGAGGTCGTACAGCGGCGACACCTCCTTCTTGTTGTGTCGTGCCTGAAAGAGAGGAACAGGGTAAATTAGTAATTAAAGCTAGCATGAAGAATGAAATTTCATGAATCGAACCACATACCCAGTGATCCTCATACTCAAACAGGTTGGAGCTCCCTTGATGGTGCGGCACACCTCGCATCTGGGCATGCTTGTCCCTGGCCTTGTTGTGGGTGGCTAGCCATTGGGGAGAGCACCACTCATCCACCAACCTCTCCCAACAGTCCATCTTATCCGCACACCATCTCGGGGGCACCTAAGTTAGACAAAGAGAAATTGCAGCACTACGCCTACGAATCAAATCAAGGAAACTGGTACAAGGCCTTAATGATAGGTAATTATCGTCATGTACTTGTCCTTACTTAGATATTTGAGGCGGCACTTCTTCTTTTGCCTCCTTATGTTAGTTGAGGCGTAGTAGTCTCGGACAGCCTGGACCCGAGCCTCGTGCCATGTGTTCTAAAGTAGGCGCTTGCACTCGGCTTTGAGAACCATAGCCGCGTCCACCTCGTGTTCCTCAAGACACATGTAGAAGGTCTACAATCAAACAAGACAACACCGATCATTAGTACAATCACTAGGTAATGTTGATTTTTAATTCTGTAAAGGAGAACTTACCCAAAACCACCGTCTCACAATGTCGGCCACCGTCTCGCACATGACACCATCGACCATCTCCCCCTGCGGGGCCGGGGCAACATGGTATAGCTCCCAGGTGAGTGCTAGCTGTGGAATCTCACCCTCACCGGGCAACGTAAACCCACCCCGAGAAGTGGTGCCGGACTAGAGTACCAAGGACCTGGTTGGGCCTGCGGACACGATCTGCGTGTATCCAACCCCTGTAGTATGACAAGGCCAACACATTAGATATTAATTTGAACAAACATGAAGGCAAAAGGTTAA
Organism: Triticum aestivum; assembly: GCF_018294505.1. Taxonomy (NCBI): domain Eukaryota; kingdom Viridiplantae; phylum Streptophyta; class Magnoliopsida; order Poales; family Poaceae; genus Triticum; species Triticum aestivum. Next base: position 128,780,935 of record NC_057807.1, on the reverse strand, counting down.
AAAAGAGTAAATCAATGCACTTACTTCTTCCCGTTAGGCTGAATCAACCACTTCTGGTCACGAGTTGCCAGCACAGATGGTTGCTTAGTACCACCTCGCTGGTAGACCTTCTTGCCCTCCTCAGCCCGCTCGCTCTCGCTGTAGCTACCCTCATCATCATGGTCGCTAGTCTCCGGAGTCACGTGTGAAGAAGACTCTGGGACCCTAGTCTCCTAGAAGGAAGACTGTGGGACCCGAGTCTCCTGGGAGGAAGACACTGGGACCCAAGGCTCGGCGACCCGTGGCTCGGTGACCAGAGGCTCGCGGACCGGAGTCCGACACGGGTCCACCTGAGACGGAGCACTCCGGTGGTTCGGAGACTCGGCGCGGGGTGGCGGTGAGGAAGGCAGAACAACCTTCCTACCTCTCCCAGTGCCCCGTCCACCTCTACCTGCACCCCTCTTCTTTCCCCGACCTCCTCTCCCAGCCAAAGAAGAAGTGCCCGCCGAAGGAGCTGGGGGTGTGTGCATGCTGTCTACCAGCACCCTCCGAAGGTTCTTGGGTGGAATAACAACACCCCTCCCACGCGCTGAGGTAGGAGGCTAGGAGCGCTCTCGACCCAAGCCCACCATCTTTCAACACCTGCAATGACAAAGACTAAACGAAATTAGTACAACATAAACATAATATAAAAAATTAGTGTGTATCAAAATCATGAACATAATAAAAAATTGATTACCTAATAACATAGACTAATTAATATCTGGGTGTCGGTGTCGGGGGTGCCGTGTCGGGATCTCGGGGTGTCGTGTCGGGGGCCGGGGTGTCGATTGTGTCATGTCGGGGTGCTGTGTCTGGGTCGGGGTGCCCCTCGGCAACCCTCGACCATCGGCAACCTGCGGGGGTTGGGGTGTCGGTGGTGTCGTGTCGAGGGTCAAGGGGTCGGGGTGTCGTGTCGAGGGTCGAGGGGTCGGGGTGTCGGGGTGTCGTGTCGAGGGTCGAGGGGTCGGGGTGTCGTGTCGAGGGTCAAGGGGTTGAGGGAGTGTTGAGGGTCGACCATCGGAAACCCGCGGGGTCAGGGTGTCGGTGGTGTCTTGTTGAGGGCCCCAGACGACACCCCGACCCCTCGACACGACACCCTGATACCCCGACCCCTCGACCCTCGACACGACAGCCTGACACCCCGACCCCTTGACCCTCGACACGACCCGCCCGACACCCCGACCACTCGACCCTCGACACTAAACTAAAAAACCTAAACTAATTAAACTAAATAACCTAGACCAATTAAACCTAAACTAACTAAACTAGAAAACCAAAACCAATTAAAGCTAAACTAACTAAACTAAACAACCTAAACTAATTAAACCTCAACTAATTAAACTAAATAACCTAAACTAATTAAACTAATTAACCTAAACAAATTAAACCTAAACTAAATAACCTAAACTAATTAAACCTAAATTGACTATACTAAATAACCTAAACAAATTAAACCTAAACTAAATAGCCTAAAAAAATTAAACCTAAATCTTAACTAAAAAACCTTAATTAATTGAACCTAAAAACTAACTACACTAAAAACAATAAAAGCAAGAAAAAATAGGGTGGTAGGGGCTCATCGTGGGGGCGGCGACGGGTCGGGGAGGGGGCGGCGACGAGCGGCTCTCCTCGGGGGCCATCCACCGGCGGCTGCAGCGGGGAGGCTCGGGAGGGGGGTGGGGAGGCAGGTGTCGGTGTCAAAACCGGCGGATCTCGGGTAGGGGGTCCCGAACTGTGCGTCTAAGGCCGATGGTAACAGGAGGCGGGGGACACGATGTTTACCCACGTTCGGGCCCTCTCTATGGAGGTAATACCCTACTTCCTGCTTGATTGATCTTGATGAATATGAGTATTACAAGAGTTGATCTACCACGAGATCGTAATGGCTAAACCCTAGAAGTCTAGCCTATATGATTATGATTGTGATTACCTCTACGGACTAAGCCCTCCGGTTTATATAGACACCGGAGGGGACTAGGGTTGTACAAAGTCGGTTACAGAGAAAGGAATCTACATATACGAATGCCAAGCTTGCCATCCACGCAAAGGAGAGTCCCATCCGGACATGGTAAGAAGTCTTCTGTCATGTATCTTCGTAGCCCAACAGTCCGACCCATGTTAATAGTCCGGCTGTCCGAGGACCCCTTAATCCAGGACTCCCTCAGTAGCCCCTGAACCAGTCTTCAATGACGAGGTGTCTGGCGTGCAGATTGTCTTCGGCATTGCAAGGCGGGTTCCTCCTCCGAATACTCCAAACTAATCTTCGAACACAGAAAATGTGTCCGGCTCTGCAAAACAAATCCCACACACAACCGTAGAGAGTATAATATTTCACGAGTCCAATCCGCCGAGTACTTTTTGTAGCATGACATCACATCACCACCCGGCCATTATTCAAACCGTTTTTAGCCTGCCGCTCCATATTTCGAGATGCGGTTTCATTGGCACGTCTTGTCAAAGCAGAGATCGTGTCCCCTTATTGCGGGATTCTCATCAATACGGGCATGGGTAACCCAACCATGCCATCTGCATGGCCCTTGGGAAATAGGCGAGCTTTAAGGCGAGTGGGGAGGCGCTTGATATTCACTGCCTTTATAAGGAGATAAGGATTCACCCCTTTCACCCACACCTTCTCTCTCTCTTAGCCTCCCCCATTCTCGAGCTCCAGCGCCCAAGTTCTCATCTGTTTTGCCCCAAGAAAGCACTCCCACCATGTCCGGATCCGAAGCGCAGGGCAAGTGGTCGGCCTCCTCCGTCAAGGAGAAGAATATTACAAAGCTTCGAGAGGTAGGGTATTTGGCCAAAGAATTGCCCACTGGCTCCCAGCCGAGGGGCAGATCATCCCCTCTCCGGAGCCCCATGAGAGGGTGGTGTTCACCTCCCACTTCGTTTGCGGGATGGGATTTCCTCTCCACCCATTCGTCTGCGGACTCATGTTCTACTACGGGCTAGATTTCCATGATCTAGCCCCAAATTCCATCCTCAACATCTCGACATTTATTGTCGTGTGCGAGGCTTTCCTCCACATCCCACCCCACTGATGTCTACTACGCAACCTTCTCCTTGTAGACGTTGTTGGGCCTCCAAGTGCAGTGGTTTGTAGATGGTCTCTCTCAAACAACCCTGCAACCAAATAACAAAGAGTCTCTTATGTCCCCAACACACCCAATACAATGGTAAATTGTATAGGTGCACTAGTTCGGCGAAGAGATGGTGATACAAGTGCAATATGGATGGTAGATATAGGTTTTTGTAATCTGAAAATATAAAAACATTAAGGTAACTAATGATAAAAGTGAGCACAAACGGTATTGCAATGGTAGGAAACAAGGCATAGGGTTCATACTTTCACTAGTGCAAGTTCTCTCAACAATAATAACATAACTGGATCATATAACTATCCCTCAACATGCAACAAAGAATCACTCCAAAGCCACTAATAGCGGAGAACAAACGAAGAGATTATGGTAGGGTACGAAACCACCTCAAAGTTATTCTTTCTGCTCGATCTGTTCAAGAGTCCGTAGTAAAATAACATGAAGGTATTCTTTCCATTCAATCTATCATAGAGTTCATACTAGAATAACACCTTAAGACACAAATCAACCATAACCCTAATGTCACCTAGATACTCCATTGTCACCTCAAGTATCCGTGGGCATGATTATATGATAGGCATCACACAATCTCAGATTCATCTATTCAACCAACACAAAGTACTTCAAAGAGTGCCCCAAAGTTTCTACCGGAGAGTCAAGACGAAAACTTGTGCCAACCCCTATGCATAGGTTCATTGAACCCGCAAGTTGATCACCAAAACAAACATCAAGTAGATCACATGAATATACCATTGTCACCACAGATAAGCACGGCAAGACATACATCAAGTGTTCTCAAATCCTTAAAGACTCAATCCAACAAGATAACTTCAAAGGGAAAACTCAATCCATGACAAGAGAGTAGAGGGGGAGAAACATCATAAGATCCAACTATAGTAGCAAAGCTTGCGATACATCAAGATCATGCGAAGTCAAGAACACGAGAGAGAGAGAGATCAAACACATAGCTACTGGTACATACCCCCAGCCCCGAGGGTGAACTACTCCTTCCTAGTCATGGAGAGCGTTGGGATGATGAAGATGGCCACCGGTCATGGGTTCCCCTCCAGCAGGGTGTCGAAACGGGCTCCCGAGAGGATTTTGGTGGCTACAGAGGCTTGCGGCGGTGAAACTCCCGATCTATTCTTCGCTTCGATGTTTTTAGGGTATATGGGAATATATAGGCAAAAGAAGTCGGTCGGGGGAGCCACGAGGGGCCCATGAGGGTGGAGGGCGCGCCCAGGAGGGGTGGGCACGCCCTCCTATCTCGTGGCCTCCTTGAAGCTTCCCTGGCTTGCACTCCAAGTTCCCGAGATTGCTTCTATTCCAAAAATAACTTTTCCGAAGGTTTCATTTTGTTTGGACTTCGTTTGATATTCCTTTTCTTAGAAACACTGAAATAGGCAAGAAAACAGCAATATGGGCCGGGCCTCCGGTTAGTAGGTTAGTCCCAAAAAAGATATAAAAGTGTATAATAAAGCCCATAAACATTCAAAACAGGTAATAAAATAGCATGAATGCTTCATAAATTATAGATACGTTGGAGACGTATCACCCACTTCGGATTGTGGTTGAAGACCTTCAATGTGAAGCCAAAGGTGGTGAGTGGCTAACACGCAGAGTGCGGAAGCGGCATGGTGAGCAAGATGCCAACGTCACATGGCCTAAAGGCTCCTTCGTGGAGACTGTCAAAGGATGGAAAAAAATGTGGTTTTATATCACAGTGCCGCGTGGCACCACCTGGGCCGCGGCTCCCGCATTCCGGTCCGGAGCCCCGATGCGGCTCACCTCCTGGCCAGAGAAGGGCCTAGATTGGTCTTCGCTAGACGAGCTGATAGCGCTTCAGACGCGCATACAGAGCATGATAAACAAGAACATCAAGCTCGTCAATGTGATCTAGGTGATGCTTATTCGCCGGATCCTTCTGTGCCAACGCCGGACTTGCCATTTGTGGGAGTTCAATCCGGCCAAGCACCAGACCTTGCTGCAGTTCTTTGACACCACGCACGAAGACATCTGGAAGGTGCTCTTCAAGGCCAACGAGACGCGGCCGGCTACGACCGAGGACCGCGGGCACGACTTGGCCCATCCCGCTAGTCTAGTAAGTTTTTTCATGTTTTCAAGGTGTACCCTTTACTTGCACACTCGAGGAAGACGCCTAAGCCTCCCTACTTATTTTCTCAGGGCTGGACGAAGAAGGCGGAGCGGATTTACTGTCCGGCTCCGCTGCCCGAAGACCCAGAAATTCCACTTCTAATGAAGATGCTGGTTCCGGTGCCCTATCAAGCGCTAGAGAAGAAGGCCAAGAAGAAGGCTAAGGGGACCAGAGGTGGCCTCCGTAATAAGGGCACTTCAGACGTGACATCCGAAGACGTCGAGACTCATTCCTCCGCCGCCGAGGGAGATGAGGAAGAGGAGGAAGAAGAAGAAAGCCATTCCCCCTCTGAGGGGGGGGGGAGAAAGAAAAGGACGGCCTCCATGCATTTGGAGGCCGAGGCATCCAAGAAGGGTAAAGCTTCCCTTCCGGACAGCTCCACCACGGCCACCAACAGCAGTTCGGAGTGGCGCCCCAGGGACAAGCCCCTGGCCAAATCGTGAGTACCCGGACACATTCATATATCCAGCCTCTCTACTTCATTGTTTTAACATGTTGAATCATGTATTTCCAGTCCGGCTCGGTCCAACCTCGAGCGATCCTCATCTTTAGAGGATTCGCTGGACCCAGAGGCGATGTACAGCGGGACTGTTCTGGCGGCCTCCTCTCCCAAGGCCATGGATAACACTGAGGTGTTGTCCCGAAGGATCCCAGGCCAGGGAGAGACTCAGGAGGCCGTCAGGGAGGCGCCGGAGGGTGAAACCTCGGCTGCCGAACACATGGGGGAACAAACCCCCATGGATACTGACGATGGGGGCCATATCCAATTCGGCCCCCAGCAGAATACAATTCCGGAGACCCGTACGGCTCCAGAATCAGGCAAGCAACCTCTTTTGAAAGAAGGAGGTGCGCCTATTCCACCGGTGACCTCTGTCCATCCAGAGGCACCAGATAATTTGTTGGAAGCACTACGAGGCGCTTCCATTATTGAGGAACACCGTACCCTTATGGGTACGGTGGTTGAGAGGATCCAGTCCACGAAGAGCGGACTGACCGAAGCCTGTACAAGCCTTCTAATAGGCTTTGAGGTAAGCAACACAATTATGTAAAAAGAATATCACAGTATAGACAGTAGCCCCTGAGACTCTATCTGGTGTTCGGAAAGAAAAGCCGAACAGAGGATCAAATAATTTCCGTAGGAGACTAACCTGACATGTCTATGTGAATAAGCAGGCATCGCTACTCGCTGCGACCTCTCATACTGCTGAGGTCTCCGGACTGAAGCAGAGTCTGGAGTGGACCGAGAAGGAGCTCAGTCGTGTGAAGAAACAGCTGGAACACAATCAAGGTATGCAATAACTTTGTCTATTTTCAGGAACAATGAATGAGTTGTGCTGACTAAAGTGCCATGATATTTATTAGGAGCTGCGACTGAGGTGGAGGCCCTTAAGAAGGCTCTGGTCGAGGCCGAGGAGAGAGCGGCCAAGGAAAAAGCCGCCCGCGAAAAGCATGAGGCCAGGGTCAGTGAGGTCCAGCAGGAGCTCCAGGACGCCATGAAGAAATGCGAGTCCTTGGAGCGCAACCTTACAGATCAAGAGTCCGAACTTGCCAAGGCCCGCCAAAGCACACACGATGCCCGGGTTGAATCCCAGGGCGCCCTCCAGGAGATCTAGGAGGCTAGAACAATCACGGCCAGTAAGGCCTTTATTATGCAGAGCAAATATGTGAAGGCGCAACCCCTAGTATTCGTAAGTCCAAACTTGGGATGTTGTAAACACATGATCGGATAAAAAATTGCAAAAGATTTGACACCTCTCGAACAGCTGACTAGCTCACGCCGCATCATGACAGTCAGTTTTTGGCTTTCTCTACTGAGGTGCTCATCCGGATGAACTAGGACACAATCGCAGTAGTTCTCCCTTTACTACCCTAGCCGATATAGTGGAATGTAAGGTAGTAAGCACAGGATCCGGGCAATCCAACTATTGACCAAAGACATGATTCGGAGCCAATGCATATAATGCTACAATTTAGGGTGCCGAACTATTCTGTAAAAAGTGTTCGTACTTTGTTGCCATAGTATGGAGCATAATGAAGCCCTGGCGAATTAAGGCGTACCAGAGTGTACGGGTGCAATTTGAAAATAATATTCCATAAAAAGGAAAATGAAGTAATGCCGCAGAAATTGGGCCGCAACTATTTTCCATTATAGTTTGATTAATACGTCAAAGCGTATTTGTACAAGTAGTGCGATAAGCAACAGGGCTATTTAACATGCCACGACCAGGGGAGAGCTACGTGCGGGTTTTTAAAACACGTATAACGCTCGTTTAAAGAGACCACGTGGAAATTCCCTTATACATCAATGCTTATTGCCATCTTGGTGTATCTGTCCATTGATAGGTCCGACAATTAGGTCACCAGGAAAGGCCTAGGGAAAAAAGAAACCTGAAAAGAAAAAGAAAAAGTGAAAGCATGTGGGTCCAGGAGCGGTTGAGCCGTATTATGGACCACGATCTAGTTGTGCCTCCATCTATGCCCATGGTATTTTGAGTGCGTAGTTATGTACGCGTGGTACGAACGCTGCCGTTTGGTCGGGACTGGGACGGAGGCTGAATTGCTAGTCAAGCTCTTGACGAGCTGGACTGTCCTGCTGCAGAGTAGTTCGGACTCATTTGACAGTGTCCGGGAGCTTGGCCGCCGAATTAATGTTCTGCCTAAAAAGGCCGCTCTGTGCTTCTACTGCGAGGGCAGTGGTGTGCTCCTCGGTACGGAGGGAGCGTTCCATGTTTCCATTGACTGTTATGACACCGCGTGGTCCCGACATCTTGAGCTTGAGATAAGCATAGTGTGGCACTGCATTAAATCAAGCGAATGCGGTTCGTCCGAGCAGTGCGTGATAGCCACTGCAGAAGTGGATGATATCGAAGATCAACTCCTCGCTTTGGAAGTTGTTCGGAGATCCGAAGACCACCTCCAGTGTGATCGAGCCCGTACAGCGGGCCTCTACACCTGGTATGACAACTTTAAAGGTGGTTTTTGTGGGCTTGATCCTTGATGGATCAATACCCATTTTGCGCATTGTATCCTGATAGGGCAGGTTCAGGCTGCTGCCGCCGTCCATGAGGACTCGCGTAAGATGGAATCCATCAATGATTGGGTCGAGGACCAGTGCGGCTGAACCGCTATGACGGATACTGGTCGGATGGTCCCTGTGATCAAAAGTGATCGGGCAGGATGACCACGGGTTGAACTTTGGGGCGACTAGCTCCATCGTGTCGACGTCCCTGAGTGCACGCTTGTGCTCCCTCTTGGGGATATGGGTAGCGTATATCATGTTCACCATTTTAACTTGTGGGGGGGGGGACTTCTTCTGTCCCCTTGTGTTCAGTGGCCGGGGCTCCTCGTCATCGTCCTTGCTTTGCAACCCCTTCTCCTTGTTCTCGGCATTTAACTTGCCGGCCTGTTTAAAAACCCAACACTCTTTGTTGGTATGATTGGCTGGTTTATCAGGAGTACCTTGGATTTGACATGGACTGTCAAGTATGCGGTCCAAGCTGGACGGGCCCGGATTATTTCTTTTACATGGCTTCTTCCGCTGACCAAACTTAGAGCCACTGAATCCGGCGTTGACCGCCGTGTCTTTAGTGTTGTCACCGTTGCTTCGACGCTTGTGTCTGTTGCATCGGGGCTTCCATTGTTGTTCCTGGCTTTAGAAGTGCCAGGTTCGCTTGTATTGTTATTGCTACGGGCTAGCCAGCTATCTTCGCCCGCACAAAAGCGGGTCATGAGTGCCATGAGGGCTGCCATGGACTTCGGCTTTTCTTGGCTGAGGTGTTGGGCGAGCCATTCGTCACAGATGCTATGTTTGAAGGCCGCTAGGGCTTTGGCATCCGGACAATCGACGATCTGGTTCTTTTTAGTTAAGAACCGAGTCCAGAATTTCCTGGCTGACTCTCCGGGCTGTTGAACTATGTGACTTAAGTCGTCGGCGTCTGGAGGTCGGACATATGTACCCTAGAAGTTGTCAAGAAAGGCGTCTTCCAAGTCCTCCCAGCTGCCAATTGAGTTTTCGGGCAAACTGTTCAACCAGTGCTGAGCAGGTCCCTTGAGTTTTAGCGGGAGGTATTTGATGGCGTGAAGATCATCACGCGGGCCATATGAATATGGAGAAGAAAATCCTCAATCCATACCGCGGGGTCTGTTGTCCCATCATATGATTCGATGTTCACGGGTTTAAACCCTTTCGGGAATTCATGTTCCATTACTTCCTCAGTGAAGCAGAGGGGGTGTGCGGCGCCTCTATATCGAGCCAAGTCGCGAGGTAGTTCGGATGGAGTTCGTCTGCGGTTTTTAGCCCGGACGTGGTTATATTTGTCACGTCCGATCGGGTAGCCATCATCGCGCATCGGGGCATGCCCTCGTGATCCATAGATCGATCTGGTCTGACCTGTGTCGGATTTCGGGTTCTGGCAGACCCTTGAGGTTCGAACACTGGGGTGCGCGCGGAGATCACACCCACAGCCTACCCATGTCTCACCGCCTCGCTAGGATCTAAACTACACGAAGAACAACACTAGGGACACAAGATTTATACTGGTTCAGGCCACCATTGTGGTGTAATACCCTACTCCAGTTTGTGGTGTGTGGATTACCTCTGGGGCTGATGAGGAACAATACAAAGGAAGAACAACCTCGCGAGGGTCTGTTCTTGGTTGGTGCAATGAACTGCTAGGGGAGTTTAGTCGCCTCTCTCTCTGTCTTGGGTGTGGATCCAATCTCATCCAGATCAGATGCCCTACCCTATGGGTGGCCAGTCCTATTTATAGGCGAAGGCCCCGGGCCTCTTCCCAAATATTGAGCGGGAAGGGCGCCAACAATTGGCCATTTTGAAGGGGAACATCTAGTACACTTATCCTGACTAAAGTTGGTCCTCGCCTGCAAAAGACCCTGACAATGACGCTGGCTTGGGCACCACGATGACCTCCGTTCTGCCGTCCTGCTGGTCTGGGTCTTGTTGCACCGAAATGGTCGCCTTTGCTTGATACCCTTGCCTGCGCTTGCCCCCTTTGCACCAAAGGGGAAACAAGGACTCTGCGCGGGCCGGCGCCCGCCTGCGCCTTGGTCGTCATGGCTTGCGTCATGGGCACCTCGTGAGGTACCCCGCCTTGATCTCTCCGCTTCCTCGCGAGCCAGCCTGACGAGGCCATGCCCGAGGAAGCCTCCTGTCGTCCGCCCCACGAGGCTTGGCCCCTCGCGAGGGTCTTGAGCATGTGTTGACGATGATGGGCCGTACTGGGCCACTCCTTGAGCCATGCCGCAGTCCGCAGGCAGGCAAGTCTGGGTACCCCCATTCCCAGAACGCCGACAGTAGCCCCCGGGCCCAAGGCGCGCTTGGACTTGGCTTAGCAGAGAAGCAAAGAGGCAAGTGCGAAGAGCCGCGGGCCCCAATAGCCTGCGGCCTTGGGCGCCGCGTGGCGGTCGATTGGACGTGGGTGTCCTGGCTCCTCCACGATGCCTCGGCAACTGCATGATTTGACAAGTCCCTGCATGCAAAATGGGTCATGATTACCTGTGATCGTGGAGGCCGACGGTTGGACTCCCTCGGCTATATGTACGAAACGGCGCGAGCCCTTCCAATCCACCTCTTCCTGCTACTCTTCATCTTCCTCTTCGTCTTTGCTCCTGCCCTTACCAATGGCACCGATCCGTCGGTTTTCTGCCAAAGAGAAAGGGAAGGCCCCCCGAGAGAGTCCTATCCCGCTTCCTCCAAAGAAATGGCTCGTCTCTTGCCACGAGGAAGGAGGTGCTTGGCAGGAAGTGTCGAGGCCATGGTTCGAGCGACCGCCACCGGGGTTCCCACTGCCCTTGTATGCCCGGATCGAGGGCCCTGAAGATGCTGGCACCGAGCAGCATCGCCAGAGGCGCCGTCGCCGCCGGCGGATCACGGCGGTGCGTGTCATTCCTCCTGGGATTCACGCCATGGGCTCTGCTCGCGAGCTCGTGCTTCACGCCGCCATGCCTCCTCGGTCTTGGATTCGCCTCCCTTCTTCCTTTGCCTCCGAGATCCCGCCGAGGGGGCCTATCGAGCTTTGGCTGCAGCATGCTGGTTGTGGTGCCCCTGCGACCGAAGTGGAGGTTGAGGTCGTCGCTCCGGGCAGGGTCTACCTGACCCGAGGCTGGGGCGAGATCTCCCGGATCGGCAGGACGGGCGGCGCCCTCGCAATCCACCTCGAGTACGATGGCACCTCCCTGATACTCTTCAAGGTCTTCAACACGGAGGGATGCCAGCTGGAGTGCTGCCCTGAGAAAGGCGGCCTGGATCCTGCTGTGGCCAGGACTAGGCTCGCTAACCGCTTCCCCAGCAGCTCCTCAGGTAGCGGAGGTGCCAGAGGATCCAGCGACTCCGTCGAGCTCCTCGCGACCCCGGAGACAAGCGACGACAGCTATGAGCCCCCGAGCTTGCGTCGCTCCCGGAGCAGGGCGGGCTCGTCGGGCCGCCGTTGCCACTGATCTGTATGGGGTTGGTGCCGGTGGTTGACGGCCCACTATTGCTGATGGCGTCTCTTGCGGAGGCGCACGTAGTTAGCACACTTTAGGATTTGTTCCTTTTGTTCCCAGCAAGATCACACCCCGCGGGGGTTTGTAAGATGCTTGTAGTTCCATTTGTTAATATGATCCTTATCATGAAGTGGTGTGGGGTGCTCGTCCCGTCTTAGCTTAGTTCCCCCTTTCGAACCTCGCGAGGGCTCGACGCTCTGCGCCGACAGGTCCCGGTCCCAAGGCAGGCTTCAGCCGTCGCTGGTATGCCAGGTCACGATGCCGTGGTCAAGGCCAGGAGGTGAGCGGCCCGGGGTCCAGTAAGAGCCCCTGAGTCACGATGCTCAGGAGGTCCCCTTTAGCGCTCAAGCAGCCATCGTTCGGTGAGAAAGGAGTGCGACGTCGCCAAAATGGAACCGCATTAGGTGCGAGGTCGGTGCTGTGATAGCTAGTGTTTCCGGAGGATGACTTATCTCGGGGGTCAGAAACCACTCCTTGGCGCGGTGCCGGGCCCGTGCGTCGACAGCCGAGGAGTTGCCTGGCGAGGTCCCCACGTGCCTCTTCCCTCTCGCCTTTGCTCCCCCTCGTGCTCTACGTCCTTAGGTCCCGGCCCTCAAGCGGGCTCAGCCGTCACTGGTATGCCAGGTCGCGATGCCGTGGACAAGGCCAGAGGGTGAGGGCTGGAGAGCCAGTAAGAGCCCATGAGTCGCGATGCTCAGGTACCCCCCTTTAACGTGCAAGCGGTTCGCGTGGGCGAGAGCGAAGGAGGTGCTGTAGAGGCCTTGCCCGACGCTGCTCCTTAAAGCGATCCTGCGAGTTCATCATGAGAAAAAAACGAGGGTTTGCCATTACAATTGCCGGCCAGCTGCTGGTTGCTCTAGGAAGGTGACGAGGCACTGAAGGCTTGGTGAGGTGGCGCCCTGCGGGGTTGCCATGGCCAGAGCTCAGCCATCCAGGTTTGTCAACATTGCAGGGATGGACCCATGCACAAGCGTCGTGCCGTGAGGGAGCAGCTCCATCAGTTGGTGTCAATCGAGTAGGTGATTAGGTCAAGCACGTTAGCCATTAAGAAGCAAATCCATTTAGATAGGCGTAGAAAGAAACGATCACCGCTGGGTCGGGCCCGAGCGACTTTGGGGATAATGCTGCCCGAGGGGCACCCCCGATAAAGCAAGCTGAAAACATGAACTAAAGGGGATACACACCGCAGGGATGGACCCACGCGGCCTGGGAATGATGCAGCCCTGGGGGGGGCGCTCCCAGCTAAAAATGAAACTCGAAGGATGTCACTTGATGATGCTGAAGATGGAGGGATGCTGAAGTAGCGGAGGGCGTGCGCTGCAGGAGACGATCTTCACGAGCCCCCAGGCCCAGGGGCCTCGGGAGGCTCCGGGTGCGCTGGCGGCTCCTCGCGGACCATCTCCATCTCCGCCAAGACTGCGAAGTGCCTGACCGCCTGAGCCTCCAAGATGCTCCTCATGAGGTGATGACACATAGCAGCCGCGTTCGGCAGGCCGTGAGGCATGCGAACATAGCTGTGGGGTGGGCCTTCGCAGCGCCCACGCATGAGGGCCATAGGCGCTCCTGAGAGGCGGCCCGGTTGAGTCCTAGTATGTCGATGCAGACGCGCAACCCACCATCCTCACCTGGATGGGGAGCTACGGCGGGCAAGCGGCGGCTGCCACTCATGACTCTCGACTCCTGCAACTCCTAAACGATCTCGCTGATGAATTCCTGAGGGTTTGGCCCTCCTTGCCTTGCTTCCTCCTGAGGGAAACGTGCGTTGAAGCACGCCTCCAAGTGGTGCCCGAGCGCCTCCCTCGTAATCTTACAAAGTCGATGGCCCTCCAGGAGAGAGCCCCCGAGCCTTGCTCGAGGAGGGAGCTGGGTGCGCCTTCCTATGCGATAGAAGGAGGTGCCCCCTGAACGGGCACGGACCCTGAGGGGCCTGCCTCCCGAAGGGTCGGACCAGGCGATGTCTTCTTCTTCTTAGGAGCAGCCTCGAGAGGCCTCCCGTTCCTGTGATCTGGGTCTTCAATTGATGCGGCTTGGAAGGCACGTTCCAGGGAACACACAACGTCTCTCTCTTCACAAGGCACAGTGATGACTCCGCCGCTTCCTGGCATCTTGAGGACATTGTAGCCGTGATGGGTCACGGCCATGCACTTGGCCAGGGCTGGGTACCCGAGGATGGCATTGTACGGCAGGTGGATGTGAGTGACGTCGAAGTCAATGAGCTCTGTGTAGTAGTTGGCACACTTCCCGAAGGTTACAGGAAGGCGGACATGCCCGATCGGAATCATGGAACCATCGGTGACTCCTGAGAAGGGCTTGGTTGGCTGCAGCTGATTGTATGGCACTTGGAGATTGTTGAACGTTTTGATGGATAGGACATTGAGCCCTGCTCCGCCGTTGATGAGGGTCCTGGTGACTTGCACGTTGCTGATGATCGGGGAGCAAAGCGTCGGGAGGACTCCTGCTGTGGCCGCGCATTTGAGCTGATCCGCTGAGCTGAACGTGATAGCGCACGATGACCACCTGAGAGGGCGTGTGGCCTCAAGCTTGGGGAGGACTGCATTCACTTCGCGGGCAAACTGCTTGAAGATGCACTGAGAGGCCGGGGCTTGTGCGCCGCCCAAGATGCAAGCGATTGCGCGCGGCTCCTGGAAACCTCCAGCCCCTTCGTCCCGGTGATGGTCTTCATTCCTCCTTGGCTGTGGCAGCAGAGGAGGGAGGCCCGCATTGCCTTGTGGGCGCTCCTCGCGAGGCTGATCTCTCCAACCCCCCTCGCAAGGTGGGTCCCTCCAACCTCCCTCACGAGGCTGGTCCTGCCAGCGGTCCTCGCGAGGTCGGTCGCGCCACCCTTGGCGAGGGCCATGGTCTTCCCATTGTCCTCCACCTCTTCCTCCTCCTCAGCCATAGCCCCTGTTGCTGCGCTCGGGGCGTCGGACGGCACGCACGTCTCACACGGCTCTGAGCTCTTGGCATTCGTTGGTGTTGTGGGTGTGGTGGTCGTGGTACACGCAGTACCGGCTGCCCTTGGATGACTCAGGCTGATCCCTGCCTCACTTGGTGTCTGGCTCTGCTGCAAGTACGGCAGCCCTCTTGCGCTTCACGTCTTTGGTCTTGGGCTTCTTCTCTTCTGGGTCAGCGGCTGGCAGCTCGAGGAGGGACATGCGCCCTTCCTCAGCCCTTGTGCACTTGGTCACCAGATTGAACAGCTCCAGGGAGGTGCACAAGTCTTCATGGATCGCGAGCTCCTCCTTCATCTTGACGTCACGCACGCCGTCAGAGAAGGCTGAGATGATGGCCTCCTCAGACACCCTGGGGATCTTAAGGCGAGCGCTGTTGAAGCGCTGGATGAACTTCTGCAGGGTCTCCCCCGGCTGCTGCTTGATACGGCGCAAGTCGCTCATGGCCAGGGGCCGGTCATGAGTGCCTTGGAAGTTGGCGATGAATCGGGTGCGCATCTCGTCCCAGGAGGATATCGTGCCAGGAGCCAGGTTCAGGACCCAGGTGCGGGCGCCTTCCTTGAGCGCCATGGGGAACCAGTTCGCCATGACCTTCTCGTCTCCGTTGGCGGCTTCGATGCCCAGCTCGTAGAGCTGGAGGAACTCAGCAGGGTCAGTCGTGCCATCGTAGCGCAGGGGCATGTCTGGCTTGAACTTGCCCGGCCAGGCCACGCTGCACAGCTCGATGGAGAAGGCACGACAGCCTACAGTGGCCGCGGGAGCCCTTTGGTGATGGAGAGCTTGATCTTGCAAGTCTCTGTGCGCTGCGGCGAGGTGCAGCGCGGGGTCTTGATGCGCCGGAGCAGGTGCGTGCTCGTGCCGAGCCGGTGCGGGGAGCACACGGGCGGCTTCTTGAGGACGAGGGATCTCTTGGCAGCTCTTCTCTTGCTGTGCTGGTGTCGGACGGAGTGGGTTCCGCCCAGGGGCCAT
This sequence comes from Triticum aestivum, assembly GCF_018294505.1. Classification (NCBI taxonomy): domain Eukaryota; kingdom Viridiplantae; phylum Streptophyta; class Magnoliopsida; order Poales; family Poaceae; genus Triticum; species Triticum aestivum. The sequence continues at coordinate 128,765,240 of NC_057807.1, read as the reverse complement.
GCGCCTTGGAGCGAAGGCGCCTTCTTGAGGGGGAGGCGGCTGAGGCGCCCCCGGAGCTTCGTCGCCCACGCAGGGCGGTGCGCGGTGCAACAAGAGGGACGGCGCAAGGGAGCCCCCAGCGGCGCTGACGAGCTCGGTGATGCGGGCGAGCCACTCGTCGTAGAGGTCGTTGACGGGACGGTAGTGCATGAGCTCCCGTGCCAGGAGCAGCGCGGCGTGCGCGTCCGCAGGAGCGTGATGGGCGTGGGACGAGGAGCCGGCCGGAGTTAGCGACGGAGTGGCGGTGCGGCCTTCTCGCCGCACCGATGGATGCAGGGACGACGCCTGCTGCTCGTTCCTCGCCGGGCCGCTGGCGGTCTTGACGGCAGGCGACGGGGAACAACGGGGACGCCCGCCGACGGGGGCCGTCTGGGCGACGCGAGTGGCGAGAGCGGCGCGGCGCTCGGCGCGGGCGCGGCGCGCGTCTGACATGGACGGGATGGGCGGCGAAAACACGAGGCGACGAAAGGCAGATTTCGGCACACCCCTACCTGGCGCGCGAAATGTCGGATTTCGGGTTCCAGCAGACCCTTGAGGTTCGAACACTGGGGTGCGCACGGAGATCACACCCTCAGCCTACCCATGTCTCACCGCCTCGCTAGGATCTAAACTACACGAAGAACAACACTAGGGACACAAGATTTATACTGGTTCAGGCCACCATTGTGGTGTAATACCCTACTCCAGTTTGTGGTGTGTGGATTGCCTCTGGGGCTGATGAGGAACAATACAAAGGAAGAACAGCCTCGCGAGGGTCTGTTCTTGGTTGGTGCAATGAACTGCTAGGGGAGTTCAGTCGCCTCTCTCTCTCTATCTTGGGTGTGGATCCAATCTCATCCAGATCAGATGCCCTACCCTGTGGGTGGCTAGTCCTATTTATAGGCGAAGGCCCCGGGCCTCTTCCCAAATATTGAGCAGGAAGGGCGCCAACAATTGGCCATTTTGAAGGGGAACATCTAGTACACTTATCCTGACTAAAGTTGGTCCTCGCCTGCAAAAGACCCTGACGATGACGCTGGCTTGGGCTCCACAATGACCTCCGTTCTGCCGTCCTGCTGGTCTTGGTCTTGCTACACCGAAATGGTCGCCTTTGCTTGATACCCTTGCCTGCGCTTGCCCCCTTTGCACCAAAGGGGAAACAAGGACTCTGCGCGGGCCGGCGCCCGCCTGGCGCCCGCCTGCGCCTTGGTCGTCATGGCTTGCATCACGGGCACCTCGTGAGGTACCCCGCCTTGATCTCTCCGCCTCCTCGCGAGCCAGCCTGACGAGGCCGTTCCTGAGGAAGCCTCCTATCGTCCGCCCCGTGAGGCTTGGCCCCTCGCGAGGGTCTTGAGCATGTGTTGACGAAGATGGACCGTACTGGGCCACTCCTTGAGCCACACCGCAGGCTGCAGGCGGGCAAGTCTGGGTACCCCCGTTTCTAGAACGCCGACAACCTGCTCTGTTTTCCAGGTCATGCCGTGGTCATATGTATATCCCCGAGCTGTTGTGTCTCTATTTTTATGGCGAGGTAGTGCGGGCTGGTGTTCGGCTTGAGTTGCCTCTTTTGTCCCGGCCACGTAGTGGTCGGTCAGCCGCATTATGCGCTGGTAGGACGGGCTCCAACACCTCGTCATCGAATTTGAGTAACAATTTGAACTTCGAGTAACTTTTGGTTGGGCGCTCGAGGCTGTATTCTTTGGCTACTAGGACATTAATCCATCTATCGTTGAGCAGATCTTGATCAGCTTGAAGCTGATGCTGCTTCTTTTTCAGGCTTCTTGCAGTGGCTATTAGCCGGCGCTTAAAGCGCTCCTGATCGACGGGCTCCTCAGGCACGATAAAGTCTTCGTCATCGAGGCTCACCTCGTCCTCGGAGAGGGGAAGGTAGTTAATGTCGTCTGAGTCTTCATTCATGGCCTGTTCAATAGGGCTAACTCGCCCATCTTCCTGTTCATCCTGTTCGGAGGTTGGCTCAACGGGGTCTTCATTGTCTTCAACATCGTCTGGAGTATTATTTTCTCCTGTGCCGGTATTGCTGTTTTTCCACGGCGTGGTTTAGAGCGGCGCCATTGATGTTGGCGCTTTGGCTGTATCTCAGGAGGTTTATCCTCGACTTGATCCTTCTCATTGTCACCGTTGTTTTCTTTGGGTGTATCCACCATGTATACATCGTACGAGGAGGTGGCTGTCCAGTGCCCTGTAAGCGGTGGTATTTGTGCCTGCTCCTCTCCGGCATCGTCGTCCATACCGTTGATGTCTTCGGAGTCGTAATCGAGAATGTCAGTTAAGTCGTCGACAGTGGGTATGAAGTGGGTTGTGGGTAGGAAGCGGAATTCCCCATCATCATCCTCCAATCCAAACTGGATATAGTTCGACTGAGAGTCCCCTGATAGGGAGAGGGCTTTTAACGAGTTTAGCACGTCGCCTAAAGGTGAGTGCCGAAAGATGTCCGCGGAGCTGAACTCATTGATCGGCGCCTGACAAGGTTCGATGGGCGCGGATGCATGCAGTTCGGAACCTATGGCCGGAAACAATTCCGAGGTTCCGGTGACACAGGCCCCGCTCGAGGCTGGATCTGTGTGAGGCTCTAAAGCTGCTGAGTTTGTGGCTTCCGAAGCGGGGTTGAGCTTCCTGTCCTCGGACGGTGCAATCTGCTCCGGATCCAGGGCCAGGGCAGTTACAGGCGCTCTTTCCTGGGCACGGTTCGATGACAGATGTAGGTCATGTTCATCGTGGTGGCAGGGAGCGGCTGTCGTGGGCTTGAATCCGGCAAAGATCAAGTCTCCATGGATATCCGCAACATAATTCAAGCTTCCAAACCTGACCTGATGGCCAAGGGCGTAGCTGTCGATCTGCTCTAGATGGCCGAGCGAGTTGGCCCGCAGTGCGAAGCCGCCGAATACGAAGATCTGTACGGGGAGGAATTGTTGTAGATGATTGATGGAGCCATCAAACCTTTTGGTGACGATGTAGCGGAACTCTCAATGAAAGCACCAATGTCGGTGTCAAAACCGGCGGATCTCAGGTAGGGGGTCCCGAACTGTGCGTCTAAGGCCGATGGCAACAGGAGTCGGGGACACGATGTTTACCCAGGTTCGGGCCCTCTCTATGGAGGTAATACCCTACTTTCTGCTTGATTGATCTTGATGAATATGAGTATTACAAGAGTTGATCTACCACGAGATTGTAATGGCTAAACCCTAGAAGTCTAGCCTATATGATTATGATTGTGATTACCTCTACGGACTAAGCCCTCCAGTTTATATAGACACCGGAGGGGACTAGGGTTGTACAAAGTCGGTTACAGAGAAAGGAATCTATATATTCGAACGCCAAGCTTACCATCCACACAAAGGAGAGTCCCATCCGGACATGGGAAGAAGTCTTCTATCTTGTATCTTCATAGCCCAACAGTCCGGCCCATGTTAATAGTCCGGCCGTCCGAGGACCCATTAATCCAAGACTCCCTCAGCAGGGAGGGGGCGGCGACCGGGCAGGGGGGCAACGGGGCGACGACGGACAGGTGGTGAGCCGGTGGGGGCGGCGGGGCTGTGTGGGGCGACGGGGCGGCGGTGGTGCTTGTCGAGAAGAGAGGAGAGGAGAGGAGAGGAGAAAGAGAGAGGGCAACAGCGGGGGTTCGGGCCGTTATCTTATTTTAAAGCATTGCCGTCTGTGTCGCCTTTGCCGTCCGCAAGCTGATGGCAACGGACTCTTTGCCATCTGCTGGTGGACGGCAAAGAGGGGGCCCGTTAGGGATTAATAGCCAATGGGCCAAACACCCTCTTTGCCATCAGCTAGCGGACGACAAAATAATGGCTGATGGAAAAGCATTACTTTGCCGTCTGCTTTCTCGTACTGATGGCAAAGACATTCTTTGCCGTCCGCTAGCAGACGGCAAAGAGGTGGCAGACGGAAAATCTTCTGATTCCAGTAGTGTCCCTATGGACTAGTGCGCCGGTGAGGTTGTTGCAGTCGTTGTGGGTCAAGGGGGCTCACGTGGGCGTGTCTGGGCGCTCGTGGAAGAGGTCTACGACTAGGGGAAGGAAGAGAGAGAGTGGGGAAGCGTCAGGTCATCGTGCGTGTGAGCGTGCCGGTTGGGGCTCTCGGGCGGCCATGGCGCGCGTGTGAGGGAGGCTGCAGGACGGAGAAGGAAGTGGGGGACCGGGCGTGGTGTGTCATGGACGTCGAGGCACATCGTCGGGCGCGTGGGGGAGGGCCGAGGTGGTCAGAGGTGTTGGGCAGGGAGCTGCCACAGTGCGGGAGCACACTGTAGCGCGCTCTAGAGCATGTGTGTGGCCGGCATGGCCTTTTTTTGGTAATGTGGGGCGCGGCAAAGTGTGTCTGGTAGTGCTAGGGGCTAGTAAAGAAGTGGGGAGAGACATTGGGTGCCCTGGAGAGCCAGTAGGAGAGGAGAGAGGTTGAGGGAGAGAGAGAAAATGGCTGGAGAGATTTTTAACCCCCCCCCATAATGGAGCTGTGGACTTGCAAATGTTACTGGAGATAGAAGGGGACTAGGAGGGGCTGTGGTAAAAATTTGAACTTAAAGAGAATAGTGGAAGAGGTCAAAATGGTGATTTTGGAAATGTGGCAGAAGGTGTTTGATGCATGTTTATGTCACTTGCACACATCTCCTTCTTGGTGCCACTTGATGGGGGTGTTGAGCATGACCATTTGGCAATGTGGTAGAAATTTGAGCTCATTTGGACAAGGTTCACAATGTAACATTTGTAAACCCTAGAAATCAGCAGAAATGGATTTGCTTAGATCTAGTTAAGCTAATCTATTCTCCTTGATGCACCACTTGGTGTAGTGTCATTATATGGGTACATGAGCATGTCCACAAAGTTTGGGATCAAATGGAGAAAGTTGGCAATGTAGAGTTGTTCAAACGTGGATCTGGACAGAGTGGGGTTTAGGGCACTTTTGTGATCCAAACTTTTTTTGATTGAGATGACACTTTGCAAGATCATCACATTATGCATATGTGACTTGCTAGAAGTTTCATGGATTTATTTGAAAATACTTCTTATAGAAATATTTCAAATACTTGAAATGGACAGAAATGGTTCTGGAGGGTTTTGCCCAATATTTTGATCATGACCATGTGTTGAAACTCATATATATGGAAAACATATGTCCACTGAGTTTCCCTAAATTTTCTAAAATATTTTTGAATCTTTAAAATAATTTTAACGTATTAAATACCATTTCTGGCCTTAAGAAAAAGCCTTTAAATAAAATACCAAAATAACTTTTAAAATTATATTTTGGTGGTTTATGGGGGTCTTATATCTAATAGTGAGTCAAATATATATTTTGAAAGATTTTTACTGCTCTTAATTAAGTACTTGCTGTGCAATCCTCAATTCAGGGGTTTTTGGAAAACCAAATTTAGAAAATTCTTTTTGGCCAAAATATTTTTGTAAGAAAATTCTATTCTGTCCTATACACATGGCATGATCAGGGTGAAAAGTCTTGGGGTCAAGGAGATGAAGTATAGGTGGTGGAGCTATAATATGACTTTCATGAGCACTTGAAACCACCGAAAAATCCAAATCAAATAGAAAACCAAATAATGCAAAAGTTTTTGATGGTACAAATTTTTCGTGCTTTAATAATGCAAGAGACATGTTACAAAACACTGGGTGTGATTGCCGTCCACCATACCGAAGGTGATTGATGTTAAGATACTGGTGCAGGAACCATGGTTGTACCATTCATCACCACAAAGGCTGCCGTGGACTACATAAGGGATGTACCTATATCGAGTGTTCGTGCATGTTGAAGAAGTGGTCAATCCATCAATCGAAATCCTGCCATCGCCGCTGGTGCCAGGGTCCGTCGACGACATCCATTACAGGAGTCAATGTCAGACTTTCCTCATGTTGCTCAGAACAATGTATGGCATAGGGCCTACTCCATTGTGCGGCGGTGGCCACTGATTCTTTGGGAGAAGAGGCGGGGTTGGCTGCCTGTATGTGCTCTAATTTGAGTTAACAACTGAATCTTCTCAAATACTAGTTAAATCCGAGCTATCGGTGTGAAGCACTGATGTGCCAATACATTTTATTGTGACATGTTCTATTTTTGTACCTGAACTTTTTTCAGAAAGGGGTATACGTCAACTTAATGTGCAAGCAGAACTTACGGTGTTGTATGTCTGTTTTCTTTGCACAACATTCAAGATATTTCCCCATCATTAAATATGATGAATAGTTATGTACGAGTTTGTTGGTTTCAACATAGCCCTACCTGTAGCGGTCCACTGCTTCCACCCTGATTGTGTTGCCTGCATGACATTTTTGTATGGAAGTTCAATGTGCTATGATGTTGTATATGATTGTGTCAACTATATAAGTTTTTACTGAGCATCAGCAATGCATATGGCTGAAAGATGTATTCATGAGCATCAACCGATGGGTCTCTCACACACACACACAAAAAAGTGGGACCCGTTGAATTGTTTCTTTGCTCGTGACATCTTTTAATTAGGTTCCATTATACTCTAACTTTTTTATTAAGTTATAATTTGAGCTCATTGACTTCAAAGAGTTGTACACAAACCTTGTTTGGGCCTTTTCAGGCGTTGTTGAATGTGGGCTGAGTAGCTATGTAAAGTTGTACTATATTATACATGTCTTTTTCATTGAACATTAGCAGTGCAACTGGGCCAAAAGTTGTATGCAAGATCCTAAAATAAGCGCAACCTAGCCTATGTTTCTTTTAATAAAATGCACAACTCAGTTAATTTTTTATATAATAAGATTACCAAGCCCAACTTAAGTTTTTGAATAATATTCCTATCTCAATATTAATTTTTTATACGAAATGCTCAGTCCATACCATCATTGTTTTTTTCACCGATCCCAGAAAATGGGCCCATTTCTACTAAAATCAAATGGGTTGTAAATTATCAAAAATAATAAATGGGATGCATGTACACAATATTATTTTTTCACCGAGCCCAGGAAATAGGTGTATTCAAATAAATAATCAAATGCGCCATAAATTATCATAAATAGTAAATCCGCTATTATTATTTTTACCCGGCCCATGAAATATATTATTTTTTGAGTCAAAGCCCGGGAAGTAGATGTATTAGAAAACAAAATGAAATGGGTTGTAAAACATAAATAAATGGGATGCCTTCCACCACAACTTTCGAAGCTAACTTTCTTGGCCCACTACGATGAAGCCTGCAAGGTGTTGTCCATTTAGTGAACAAAACGATCTAATGGTCTAAAACAAAAAGTCAACAAATTATTCTGACATCTGTAGCCATTGGATTGACATTTAATGGCGATCTCGCTTCTTCAATCTCTAATCTAGTTGCTCTTGCTCCAGCCGCCAAAACCATCACCGACTAGAGCGCCTGCATCTGCCTCCCGTGGCTGGCTGTGCTGCCCATTGGCCTCGCCGCTCCACCCTAATCCCAGCGGTGGCCAGGTCATACATGTACTCACCCACACCTTCTGTTATTCTTCGACGAAGGTAGCCTCACCCCGAAGCTGGACAAATCCCTCGTACTCCCCTCTGCGAGGGACTCCAGTGCCCCTTATTCCATGACTCCAAATCATTCCCATCTTAGGCCTCGCCGTCGTCCACCAACATGGTGCACTCGATGATGTGTGGTCAACAACGAGAGCCAACATGGGGTATGTGGAGAGGCTAACAACTGGGAACCACCAGCTACATCATCGCACGGAAGCTAGTGCCTCCTTATTATGCGGGAATAGACGATTACTCCCCCTGACGGGTTGGACCCACCAACTACGATCTTCTCACACAGGGAAGTTCCTTCTTATTACGCTAAAAAAAGTTCCCTCCCCATGACAGCTAGGACCCATGAGCTAGATATTCGCACGGAAGGAAGTGCCTCCTTATTACATGCAAGAAAATGATTCCTCCCCCTGCTAGCTCGGACCACCTAATTCAGAGGCTGACTTGTGGGCCTACTAAGTTGACATGTATGCAGGGCTTTGTTAACTTAGTCAACAAATGATTCTAGCAGAAGTGACCGTTGGATTAAAATCCAACAGCCGCGCAACTTCTTCAATCTCTGATCTTCTTGCTCCAGCCACTGAAACAAGCGCCAACGAGACCGCTTGCTCCTGCCTCCCGTGGACTGTGCTGCCACCGCTGGCCATGCCATCCCTCTACTCCCCCACACCTCCTATTATTCTCCGGCGGCGGCAGCTTAACACCGCAACCGAAGCAGTCATCCCTCGTACTCTCCTCCGCATGGGCATCCACTACCGCATCTTCCCCAACTCCGTGTTATTCCCTTCCTAGGCCTCGCAGTCGTCCACCGCCTTGGTGCTCTCGGCGCAGTGTGGTCAGCGTGGTCAAAGAATGACAACCATCGGAAGACGACTGTATGCGGTGACGCTGATAGCTGGACCCACAAGCTACATCTTCGGACACAAGGAAGTGCCTCCATATTAGGCGTGAAAAAAAATGATCCCTCCCCCTGACAGATGGGACCCACCATATATATCTTCGCACGCAAGGAAGTGCCTCCTTATCCTCCCTTACAGCTGGGACCCACCCAATCGAAGCATATGTAGCATTGTTTGTCTGGTCGCGAACATGTACATACATATTGGTTGATCAGTCTCTCTACAACGATGAACCATGGCTGAGAAAGTAGAGGCACGTGTCATACTAAAGCCCCCGACATATCAGTTCAGGCAGTCCCGTCTAAACCATGTACACGTATGTACAGCCACAGGGCAAAAAATACGGCCAAATACGTACATATGGGCGGGGTCTTGAACGCATACTCACGCATACGTACGGCCATGGCTTGTGTACATGGAGAGGCACGGACGGCAGCAACGCCGTCCTGTTCATTGGTAGCCAACCAGTTGGGTAGGAACAGAGAAACAACGTCATGTTCATCGGGAGGCAACGGAATGCGTCCTGTTCATCGGGAGCCAACCGGCTTGGACGGAATAGCCGAAATGGGGCCTGGCGTAACATAGAACGGAGGAAACGGCCTTTTGTGCATCTACCTATGGTCGAAATAGGGTCATGTTCCTCGGGACGGGTCTGGTGTACCACAAAACAGAGGAAACAGATTTATGTTTGAGCGCCTACAGTCAAAACGGGGTCCTGTTGATCGGGAGGGGTGTGATGTACCGCAAAACGAAGGAAAGGCACTTTTGTTGGAGCGCCTACAGTCGAAGCAGGTCCTCTTCATCGGGAGGGGTGTGGCGTACCGCAAAACGAGACTCCATGGGCTGCTGTTCATCCACCGTCCGCTGCATCCCGCTCTAGCCTCCACGGGGTACTATTCATCCACCTTTGTCCTCCAGGCTCCACCGGCTACTGTTCATAGAGCCTCCACGGGGTCCTGTTCATCCATCCCCAACTGGCTAGAGTGTGGCGGCCTCCTCGGGGCCCCGTTCAGCCAGCGACAACCGCCTACTACTACGGGAGCATGTTCATCCAAGCCCCACCGGCTGGGGTGGGGCATACACATACGTACGAGTGGGCGACAACATTGGGAACTGTTCATCCATAGCCAACCAACCGGCTGGACTCACCACATGTCTTGACTCATTTCTACGTATCGCCCGTGCGTCGTCAACATGCACTGTTCATACAGAGGCAACACAATGCACCGGCCGACTACATCTCGCACGGGGGCTCAATCGGCTTCACTGAGCAGCAAGAAGGCTCGATCAGATTCAGTTAGTGAAGGAATCGGCTGGCTTCAGGTAGCAGCGAAGGAATTGCTTGGGTTCAGTTAGCAGCAAAGGGATGGATAGATCAGCTTTAGTACATAGTGCGATCGATTTCTCGTGTTCAGTACGTAGCTAGCTAGTGCAATCGCTCGGGTTTAGTAAGCGACCGCCTCACAAGGGTTCAGTTAGCGAGCGCCTCGCACACACACACATTGGAGAGAAACACGCAAACTATACTACATCTCTCGGCCCCGATCACCCACCGTAACCGGGACCTCCCCAATATTTTCCTCGCCCTCACTTCTACCATGATTTTTTATGTCATGGATGGCCCAAAGAATGTCATGCAGGTGCGTCTCCGGCCAGCCTAGGACAAAAAGCCCATTTTCTATCATAGAAGTAGGAGCCCACCACATCTATGATGATACATATTTTTGTCACAATGATCGTCATAGAAGTCTCATAACCATGACATAATTTTTTTTTGTTCGGGCCATAATGTCACAGATGTGTATTTTTTTGTAGTGATACACACTTTACAATCATGAACTGTTTGTGATGGGGTGCGCATCATAAACGTTGCACCCTATAATAGCATGTGCAATGGTAATGACAACACACATGAGTAGCAAGGATGGAGCATTTGGATATTTGATATATCACAAAGAGTTGTGTGATGAATCACGTTTGGGATAGAAGCGGGTATCGCATACGCTTACTTATGCAAAACATATGCATTCATACTCCCTATCCCCAACGACCTCTGGATCGTGTGGGAAGGACCCCGCCCTATCGCACACACATGCAAGGTGATGGTTTAAAACTCCATTGCAGAAAGGGGTTAAAATCCGTTTGTATAGCATGCCGCTATACTAGTGCTTGGACATCTTCTATGATTGTGAGCCCCATTGATTATTTTCAAACTTGATCAAGTAGTTGATGTTGGATAAGGAAGACAAGATAATGAGTTTTGTTTGTTTATATTCACACATAACTTATATTGTCATGGATCCTCTAACATGTGGTGCTTGCTCATAATCTTTTGCTAGCAAAAATTCCGTACTAAGTAGAAATACTACTTGTGCATCCAAAAATCCATAAACCCAGTTTCTTGCCATGAGAGTCCATTATATCTACCTATGGATTGAATAAGATCCTTCAAGTAAGTTGTCATCAGTGTAAAGAGCAATTAAAATTGCTCCTAAATATGTATGATCTTTTATTTTAAGGGAAAATAAGCTTTGTACAAACTTGTGATGGAAAAGAAATAAAAGCGATGGTTCGCATAATAAAGGTTGATATCACAAGGGGCAATGTAAAGTGACGGTCCTTTACATTAAGAGCTTGCACATCCGAAAATAAAAAGCGCATGATAACCTCTGCTTCCCTCTGTGAAGGGCCTATCTTTTACTTTATGTATTTATTTTCTTTTGGCAAGCATCATGTGATAGAAACAGACCTCACGTAACGTGACCCAAAAAGCCAGGGTTCCTCTTGCCTCCCACCAGCGCCGTCACCGTTTCGCCCCGTCTCTGGTGGCCATAGGGCCATGGAGGCGGAGTGGATCTCGGCCCTTGCCAATGGGAGGGCTCCGTTTCTAAATCTATTTTTAAGTTTTGTTAGGGTTTGTGTTCTACTAAGGAAGGCAAGACAGTGGTGACTCCCTGAAGATGGAATAAAGGTCTCCCCGCCTAGCCCCCATTTAGGTGATGCGTCTAGCATCGTTGGTGGGCGTGTGAAGGTGTGTCTTCGGTGGACCTGTCTTTGGTGGATCTGCTCGGATCTGTTTGTCGTTCGTCTATGTTCCTGTGTCTTCAGGTTGGATCCTTCCAATCTACACCCTTCATCGGCGGCGGGTGATATACTTGTGTGCTAGTTCTATGGGGCCTTAGCACAATAAATTCCTAACTGTTTACTACAACAAGGTTTTCCTGGCTTCGGCAAGGGAGGGGCGATGATAGCGGCGCACCTTTGGCTCGCTTCAGTGCTTGTAGTCGTCGCTAGGTGGTTTACGGATCTGGATGTAATTTTTATTATTTCTAGTGTTCGTTGTACTATCATGATTGAAGATGAATAGATTGGAAGTTTCTCCCGCAAAAAAAGCATCATGTGATAGGGAATGATCCAGGCACATATATCCAGTTGAATATAAGTAATCATGAGTTATTATTGTTGACATTATCCCTGAGATAACTAAGTTGGGAGGCAAAACATTAAGCCCCTATCTTCCTATGTGTTTTACTGAAATGGTCTGTTCCAAAAATATGCTTTGAGTCAGCAATCATGGAAGACTATATGATAGTTGAGCATGTGGAATTTGCTAAATCAAAGCTCTTACATAAACCCTTCCTGAAAATAAGATGAATTGCAATTATTTGATGACTGAGAGCATAGTTTGTTAGTGTTCAAGAAACTTTATGGTCTATACTTTAACATGTGAATAGCTTTCTACTTGATCATAAGAATTTTTATGAGATGAGCTACTATTTATAATATGTAGTGATGCTAGAAGAGGTGACCGGAATTATCATTGATCAAACTTGTGCACTTTGCTAGCATTCACACTTCATAAATTATTTCTTTTATCATTTACCTACTCGAGGACGAGAAGGAATTAAGGTTGGGGATGCTGATACATCTCCAACGTATCTATAATTTATGAAGTACTAGTAAGCGTGCACGGGCAACACACGTATCGTTAAGAATTTATGGTTTGATCTATCCTAACATCAAAAGCATCTATAATTGGGCTGGGAAAATATGACCCACCCCCTGTATGTCAGCTAGCACATCCGAACAATGTTTGGACGTGTCCACTTTCAACCTCATTTGTCTATCCATGCGGCCAGGTCCCTCAAATTATCAATCACATGCATATTATTGGTTGGGATGGAGAGAGAGAATAAAGAAAGAAAAAACTTGGTCTGAGGTGAGCCGAGTCTGATGTAGCAGACTGCCCGAACAACCTCATTTCTTCTGCATATATGGAATGAGTTTGAGGTACAGACAACCTTTTTCTACTCTCTTGGGTGCGGCGGTTTGCTCCCCGTATCCTCCGACACCACTCGGAATAATATACCCTCGTCTCCTCCGACCTCGCTCACGCTTCAGTGAACCAAAAAGTTATAAACAATGTGCCATTCTTGGAATATTTTATCTTTCGATGGAAACAACAATCTATTAATCATCATTAAAATAGTGTATGATGTTAGTTACAAATAGTTAACTAACAAGATTAGGGTATTCACCTAAATTCTTACCAACACTATTAGTTCATGCACAAATTTATCGCGCTCTTTCGCTCACACACAACTTCCTTTAAAATAAAACCAGGTAACCAAGTCTTCAGATGGTTAATCTCTTCGTAGCCGTTCCTGATGCGGCATATTAAGAACGTCTTGGCCTATATGAATTACCTTTTACCAACAACTTCAAAACCACAATTCTCTTATTTGGAAACCACAATCTCCCATGCTTTGGTCTTCTCTAGTAGTATAATGATACTTGCTGCCAAGTGAAACATACAAATAGCTAAGAAATATCAAGATGTCCCACAAGATTACTAATAACAGAGAGATTCTTTGCATATAGATCACTGGATTTCTGCTAACAAATAATGGTTGAAACTTTACTTTAAAATGCAATGCTTGAATGTAGCAAAAACTTGTTTCCTTCTTTTCCGAGAACATACAGGAGAACTGTGCGTATATAAATATATTAAGAAGAGAATAGTACATCAACATTATGAAGGCCGACAAGAGCAACGATGCCAAAGATTAAACAACCATGAAACAAAGGAAGACACGACCTGAAACTACACATTGTTGTCTCTTCAGCAAAATATTTTTCTATGAAAAAATCGAGCTATAACTTATAGGTAGCATAACATAACTTTCCATATATTTCAAGTTTTGTGAGACCACAACAAGAGAGCAATCAGTCTCAGACTGATATTTGTGGAGAGGCACTCCAGGAGTGCCATAAACTAACTTCAATGTGCTCCTTATCTCTTACCAACACAAGGTTTAAGCTCAACTCACTCCAAAGAGAAAAGTGAGAAATAAACTTTAGGCTAAATATAGATGCAAATGTTTCTCTTATAAACTAGAATTATGTGCACCGTGAGTAGAAAACTTCATATTGAAGCTGACCTTATGTTTCTATAGAGAAGAGACACATAAAAAAGATACATCAACATGCATCTAACAATGAGGCAACCACTTGCATGACATTTCTGTTGACAAAAATTTCAGATGTACAAAGTCAAACACTGATATTACTATCATTTTTAAACTTTCACCATTAGGTATGCAAACCAAGCGTGTGTCTATTATTTTCCACAAAGAGCATTACAAGCATCACAAATTCGACAAGCATGGGCTAAAGTGTTATAACTGGAAGTAAATAAAAATAATAATGGTGATGTAAAGATTTGTTCTATGACCTATAGAACTTATTTTCTGAAGCAGACAAGAGGTGACTCCTAAAAAAATCTGCTTACCTTTTACCCGGGTTTCCATTTTTTATTGATAGTAAGATGTTTTAAATCTTGTAGTCTCAACTAATGCGGGTTTCAAGATGTGATATGGACCGTTAATAAAGCTGCAACAATATGGAGTAAAATAGAATTACTGGTTTAGTCAAGGTAAACCTAAAAAGGAAGGCCAATTATTTACTGGAGTTACAATTTCAGCGTGACACCTTGCTTTGTCGTTGACTTGGAGGCCTCCCATCCCATCCTTGTTTATTCCTTATTCCACCACTCTTTGTTTCCTTGAGCTCCTCCCCCTTTTCCTTTTCCTCTTCATCATCCTGCAGCAAAGCAATAGAGTTTGAGATGCATCAAACTTTCACAAATAATAAAGTAACTTTGGAACTTCATATAATATTTCTTCTTTCGATGTAGTAGAGTCCAACCTTCTGCAAGTAGAGTCGGGCATAATTACTTTCTTCATCTAGTTAGGTTCGCATAATTACTTTCTTCCTTGTAGTAGAGTCGGGCATCTTAAGATCGAACACCTGCAAGTTTTAGTGACGAGGTAACAAAAAATAGATAATTATAATAGAATCACTTTTTATGGAGATTATAACAGTATTGTTGCAAGCAGGAGTGCCAGACTAATTGAAGTTTCAGTCAACGGATTTATACATATATTATTCAGCCCATGTATTGGTAATAGCATTAGACTTCATATACCAAGTATGCATTAGCTTTATTGAGTTGCCAGTCCATTCATTTACTATCCAACAGAAGAATGAAGGATCCATCAAGTTAAAAATTACATGGTTGATGGAATCACATGCATGTGATCTCAAAACACAAAGAATTGATGATATGGCAGGTAATACTTTACATCTAGTTAACAACAAGATAAATCGTGCTATGAAAAAATTGACAAGTAGGCACAAAGGAATGAAAAATATGTTCTTAGTGCTAAAGTAAGGAGATGACATTTGGAAGTTTGATTGCTGAAATAATAATGATTAACCTTGAAAAATTAGAGCAAACAGAAATGCTAACAGAAGAAGATAGTGTACTGGAACATGACCATGATTCTAACTGACTGATCCAACTGATCCAGCACTATGCCCTCCATCTCGACGTAGGACATATTTGTTCTCCTTGGTCGTCAACTTCAAATACGCCCATGATGCTGTATATGTAGATGTTCCCTGCATCCCTCTTATCAGCCTTCAGAACCTGCCAGCAGTCGCCTAGACAATAAAAAACATAAAACGTTAATTATTTATGTATATTAGCAAGCTATACAATTTGGGATGGATTTGCATTGTCCATCCTATAATATTTAGTAGTATCCGAAATTCCAAATACATTGTCTGCTCTTTGGAGAAGCACAGAGCCACTACATTAAATAGTTCATGTGTTGTTATTTCAGAGAATGTACTATATTATATAATGCACCATCATGCTTCTTGTAATCTGAGAATTACTGTAATTATCACATTGTAATATGAAAAACACTAAGATCACGGGTTGTGGTTACTATATTTAGGCCAAAAAGGTGACTTGTATAGAAGGATACTCTCCTACTATTGCCATACAAAAAGGTCAAAGGGGGGAACTATTACTTCACATCATCCATGTATGCAAGCAATCATCAGACATCATACGCTTGCAAACTGTCATGAACTCTTGCTCTAAAAAAAATATGAAGGCACCTGTCAAATCGCCATGCACCATGAAAAAATCAGTAAATTCAAGAGTAGCACTGCCCATAACAAAAGCAGATATAGATTAGTAATCAAACTCTTAGGCTGGTTCAACATATACATAGACCAAACCTGGCTGATGCAGTGGCATTTGGTGAGTGGTGACATAGAGGCTGTTGGCAACTCTGAGTTGGAGGGGATCAGGGAGCAATTACTCGTCAGTCATCATCGCCTATCGGCATGACCATCCACGATCAATATTTGAGTAATAAGCTCATCCGTATCCGGACGTACGTGAGCAACTCTCGGACTCGTGGAAAGAAGTAGTAGCGTAGGTTGCCACTGCGCTGAGCGGAGGAGAACTTAGATTTCTACATGATGAGGTCGGCGAAGAAAGCGCGGCAGGCGAGGATCTGGCCATGGAGCACGGCGAGGTCGGCGAAGGATGTGCGGTTGGCAAAGATCTGGTCGCGGTGCATGGTGGCATCAGCGCGCGTGGTGGAGGAGATGACCTGGGAGCCCTTGTATGACGCCCACACCGTCGCCACCACCGCCACTGCCCATCTCTTCCTTCCACCGATTGGCTCCATTCACTCGAGCTAACAGAGGAGCAGCGGCAGGTGGCAGGCTAGCAATCACAATTTTGGGAGAGACTAGATCGGGAGTTGATAGGCTCCTGGCACTGGCGATCCCGCAGACGGATGACACGCTGTGATGGCAGGGTCCTGGGCGTTATATCACGTCGGCTCCCTATTGTTGTGATCTCGCGGACAGATGCCACACTACTCGCGATGGCGATCGTGCGAGGTCGTGCTGTTGGTGATCGGCGTCGAGGTTAAGGGCGAGGGGATCTGATTTTGTTCTAGTTTCCTTAGTTTGCGATGATAACTGCGTGATTGTAGGGGACGAATGCCGGGCCGGTAGTTATATATTTCTCTTCTCATGGGTGCATGGTGGAGGTGGAGTACGGCCAATCATTGGAATTTGCTACGTCCACACCATAGATCTATCAGATAAACGATGACTGATTAGATTGAGACACATGGGACTAATTGTGTGGTGATGATTCATTCATGCTTTTTGTGGGACTAGTTGTTGGGTGCATGTAAGAAAGTTCTTGCTTGATTGTTTAATAGTAGTGGAGATTCATGCCATGTTTGCAATAATTTTATATGGTTTTGGTGCACTTTTATATAATTTTTAAATGATTTTCATGGACTACCATATTAACCTAGTGCCCAATGCTAGTTGTTGTGTTCTGTTTGTTTTTGGTTTTCCGGAAAATCCATACAAAACGAAATCCAAACACGACAAAACTGTTTGATGATTCTTTTTGGAACATAAGAGACCCCCGAAGCTTCATGGGAGGACCAGAAGACCCGCGAGGAGGTGACAAGGTAACCCGGAACGCCCTGGGGGTGGCCCTATGCTATTGCCTTGTGGGTCCCTCGTAGGTCCTTTTTGCGTTATTCTAACGCTGAAAATTCTTATAAATAGAGAAACCCCCAAAAATAAACCTAAAACTTCAACTTTGCCACTGCAAGCCTCTGTTCCAAAGAGATCCCATATGGAGGCCTTTTTGGGCACCCTGCCGGAGGGGGAAATCATCACCAGAGGCCATCTTCATCATCCCGGTGGTCTCCGTGACGAGTAGTTCACCCTCGGGGCTGAGGGTATGTACCAGTAGCTATGTGTTTGATCTCTCTCTCTCTCTCTCTCTCTCTCTCGTGTTCTTGATCCAGCACGATCTTGATGTAACCATGGGCTTTGTTAATATAGTTGGGATCATATGGTGTTTTCCCCTCTCTATCTTGTTGTGATGAATTGAGCCTTGCTCTTTGAGGTTTCGTTATGTTGGATTGAAATATTGGATTTGAGATCACTTGATGTATGTCTTGCGTGTGGATACCCGTGGTGACAATGGGGTATTCTATTGAGTCACTTGATATATGTTGTGGTAATCAACTTGCGGATTCCTATCGTGATATTGGGGTACTCTAGGCATAGAGGTTGATACACATTTTCGCCCTACTTTCTCTGATAGAAAATTTCAAGTGATTCTTTGTCGCACGTTGAGGGATTGTTATATGATTCAATTATGCTAGCACTGTTGAGAGATTGCAGTAGTAAATGTATGAACCCTAGGCCTTGTTTCTAAGCATTGCAATACCATTTGTGCTCCATTTTATCACTTGCTACCTTACTGTTTTTATTATTTCAGATTACAAAAACCTATATCTACTATCCATACTACACTTGCACCACCATCTCTTTGCCGAACTAATTTACCATTGTATTGGGTGTGTTGGGGACAAGAGATTTCTTGTATTTGATTGCAGGGTTGTTTGAGAGAGACCATCTTCATCCTACGCCTCCCACGGATTGATAAACCTTATTAGGTCATCCACTTGAGGGAAATTTGCTGCTGTTGCAAAACTCTGCACTTAGAGGCCCAATTGAGTCTTCAAGAATAAAAGTTGCATAGTAGACATCACTCGGTCACTTCGATCCAACGAAGTATTCAACTACAAGTGTCCGGTTCTATCAGACCATATAAAAATGTTTGATGAAGCGTAGGTCCATATCCATTAAAGGAGAGGTTTTTGCACCTCATCGGTAAAAAGTCTTATTACCCTTGCTTATATTTAAGCTTGGGGAGGTAACCACTTTCCATACTGTCCTTTAATAAACTTCACTTTCTCTCTTTGTAATTTTCTTTAGACTAATTCTTGCAAAATTCTAAACTTGGGGAAGTTATTTCTGCATGTGTAGAGTTCTGTGCAATTATCTTCATCTGATGAATATTTCGAATCATGTGTCCCATTTGTTTGATATGCTTGCTTAAGTGTGGTTGATCTGTATTTGTATGAGGGGATCACTTGCTCAAGTTAGGCCCCATATTGTAAGTTAATGTTTTTATGCACTTTGTTCAAAGTTTTTGCTTTATCTTGCGAACAATCTTGTGATCTTCTGAATGACATTGCCACAAACTCTACTTTTCAAAAAAAAGGTGATGATGGTTGAATAAAAAGTTTGACACATGTTAAAATTGTTCTAAAAGAAAGAGTTATGGAGTAGCTTAACCCCATGATGTTTGATATAGTAGACTCAATTGTCCTTGTGAATAAAGTTGTCCAGAGGAACTTAGTTAAAGATGAATGAGATTATGCCAAAATATGTGTTGCAATACATGGCGCTTCAGCTTCCCGCTGGTGCTATGGCCTTGATACTCTATGCATGTGTACGTTTGTAAATGTGGCTTTGTCATATCTCTTGATGTTATGCTGAGAACTCCGCTGGCTAATGAATGATCCACCAGAGTTTCCACTTAGATTTTGGTTATGAGTTTGTTAACATTCACAGTGGCAACACTACAGCGAATATTATTCGGCTTCCTCTTGAGTGAGTGTGTATGTGGTAATAAATGGGTACTGATCTCAAGAGCTCGAAAGAGACAACATATTGTTCCATAGTACTCAAGTGCAAGGCACTTCAAAACCCAAGAAAGATCATTTCTTTGGCATGATCCCGTAACATAACAATAAAAGTTTCAACAAACAATGACTCAAGTAAGTGCATGAGAGCCTTGAGTTGAGAATGTTAGTGGGCATGAATGAAAAACTCCATATCTTGACTTTGTGGCAACTCTCTGTGGTCAATCTTATTTCAAAAGAAAACAACTAAATTTAATGAATAAGCTAATAAGTCAGAGGATCCAAGTATTATTTTTCATGCTAGACTAAACTTTGACAAGGAGCATAGAAATTTTTACTGAAGCTCTAGTGGTTTGGTGATCAAAATAAATGTTACCTAGTTGAGCATGTGCTACCTTGTACAAATATGTTCCATCTTGCTTATAACTTGCAAAGAAGACAAGGATACACCTATGGGTGACAATGTTATTAATAAGCTAGATGGATAACTTTGGTTTATCAACCTTTTTGCTCGAGGATGAGCAAGGTTTAAGCTCGGGGATGTTGATGAGTATATTTTATGTATACTTTTTAGAGTATATTCTAGTGCCAAAATACCTCATATCATATCCATCTAGCACTTATTCATGTCTCCAGTGCATAGTTTTCGGTATTTACTTGTTTTACCAAGTTCATTGCACAAATTTTATTTTTATTTACTTTTTATCACTTTTCCTTTGTTTTGCGGGACATCAAAAGAACCAAATTGGGGGTCAAATCATAGAAGTTCCAGGTACCAGATCAAGGAATTTTGGAGGGTTTGATGATTTTACATTTATCAAATTGTCCAAAATGGAGATCCAAGGCCACAAATGCATCAGGATTTTTGCTAGCAATCCATAGCCCAAGAACGTCAAAATCGGAGTTCGTATGAAGAAATGGCGACCAAAATACAAAGCAGCTCTCGAAGTCGAGAGTGAAAATGGTGTTGGGGGTATTACCTCTAACATGGCCCATAAGCTCGACCCGAGGACTATGGGCCGACTAGGTTGGTACCCCCTAGTCCAAGACACCGTCAGTAGCCCCTGAACTAGTATTCTATGCCAAGGACGACGCTCTTCTTCGGCAGAATGAATTTGGTATTGGGGTATTTTACTCGATATAAGAGTTCCTCCTTCAATGATTCAGGATCTTCCCCTTTACTGTTAGCTATCAAGGCCCTTCCTTGAAGGAATTACCCCCCCCCCCCGAACTTGCTAGCTGATATGTCTCCAACGTATCTATAATATTTTATTGTTCCATGCTGTTATATTATCAATCTTGGATGTTTTACAATCATTTTTTAATCATTTATATCTTTTTTGGTACTAAGCTATTGACATAGTGCCCAGTGCCAGTTGCTGTTTTCTGCTTATTTTTTACATCACAGGAAATCAAATCCAAAAGGAGTCCAAACGCAGCGAAATTTTTTGTGGATTTTTTTGGACCAGAAGACACAAGATGGACCGTAGAAGTACCAGAGGGGTGCCCCGAGGGGGGCACAATCCACCAGGGTGTGCCTGGGGGCCCAGGCATACCCAGGTGGGTTATGCCCACCTTGGTGGCCTCCTGCACCGCCTCTTTGCTCTATAAATACCCTAATATTCTAGAAACTCTAGGGGAGTCGACAAAAATCAATTCCAGCCGCCGCAAGTTCCAGAACCACCAGATCCAATCTAGACACCATCACGGAGGGGTTCATCATCCTCATTGGTGCCTCTCTGATGATGCGTGAGTAGTTCATTGTAGACCTACGGGTCCGTAGTTAGTAGCTAGATGGCTCCCTCTATCTCGTTTGATTCTCAATACAATGGTCTCTTGGAGATCCATATGATGTAACTCTTTTTGCGGTGTGTTTGTTGGGATCCGATGAACTTTAAATTTATGATCAAATATATGTTTTTATCCATGAAAGTTATTTGAGTCTTCTTGATCTCTTATATTTGCATAATTGCTTATAGCCTCGTATTTCTTCTTCGATATTGGGGTTTTGTTTGGCCAACTTGATCTATTTATCTTGCAATGGGAAGAGGTGCTTTGTGTTGGGTTCGATCTTACGGTGCTTGATCCCAGTGACAGAAGGGGAAACGACACATATGTATCATTTCTATTAAGGATAATAAGATGGGGTCTATTTCTTCATAAATAGATCTTGTCTACATCATGTCAACGTTCTTATTGCATTACTCCATTTTTCATGAACTTATACACTAGATGCATGATGGATAGCGGTCGATGTGTGGAGTAATAGTAGTAGATGCAGGCAGGAGTCGGTCTACAAATCTTGGAAGTGATGCGTATATAATGATCATTGCCTGGATATTGTCATGAGTATTTGAAGTTCTATCAATTGCCCAACAGTAATTGTTTTTCCACCGTTTGCTATTTTTCTCAAGAGAAGCCAGTAGTGAAACCTACGGTCCCCGGGTCTCTTCTTCAATATATTTGCTTTTGTGATCTACTTTCATTTGCTTTTATTTCAGATCTATTAATCAAAAAATACAAAAATACCTTGCTGCTATTTTTAGCTATTTATTTTATCTCGCGTTCCCGTGAGATCTATTTATCCAATCTACTACAAATTTATCTATCTTTTTACCCGTGAGGGATTGACAACCCCTCTCTTACGTCGGGTTTCAAGTATTTGTTCTTTGTGTGTGCAGGAGCTGTTTACATGGTGATGTGTGGTTCTCCTACTGGTTCGATAACCTTGGTCTCATCACTGACGGAAATACCTACCGTTGCTGTGCTGCATCATCCCTTCCTCTTTGGGGAAATACTGACGTAGTTCAAGCAATCATCACTGGCATACATAGATTTGGGGTTACTTAGCCTCGAAGGCTAGCCGCACAGGTGTGAACAACACCTATGGTCTGACAACTTTTTCCGAAGTGGCACCACCTATAACTAGGCGGGTCAGTTATTGTTGCTCAAATCACGGCCCGAGGCAGTTTTCCCATTGGCACGCCCCGTCGAAGCAGAGATCGTGCCCATTTTTTATGGGATATCATCAAGATTTTGTTTCTCCCTGTATGCATAATGACATCTTTTTCAGGTAGTGGCGATTTCAACAGCACGTCCGGGGGGACCCTTGGCCTTTTACTGGCCTATAAGAGCAAAGGGAAAGAGATAGCAATAGTACATTTCCATTCCTCCCTGCCTACTACCTTCCATGCTCTAGCACCTAGATTCAATTCTGAATCCACGCCACCCCCTTAGCACCCATAGCTCCCACTTCCAAGCCATGGCTGACGCCACCCTAAAGGGGCACTGGGCCGGCTCCTCCATCATGGAGGGTACGATCCTAGAGCTGCTGAGCGTGGGGTACATCCCCGCCAATGTCGCCACCTAGCCATCGGAGACAAACCAACGTGTGCCCACTCCCAAGCATGGGGAGAGGGTAGTCTTCATTCCCACTGAAAGCACAAGTGCTCCCTAGGTGATTTTGGCAATTAATGTCAATATATCTCTGGTTGGACTAATACTTTTATCTAGTGTATTTCGGATAAGTCCAACAATGGAGTGGCATGGATAAGAGGATGTGGAACCCCTTCAAGATGCTAAGGACTAAGGATTGGCTCAAGCTCAAAGCTCAGGACTCTACATTTTCTATTTTAGTGATCCAAGATCACATTGAGTCCATAGGAAATCCAATAATATTAAAAGGGTATGAGGTGTTGCCTAATGGCTTGCTTTCTCAAAATGCTTAGTTATATGCTCCAAAGCCCTCAACCACTTTATCATATCCACATATGTCCCAAACCAAAAGTCAAACTCGGCCCCACTGATTTGATCCATCCGGCGCCACCGAGTTCATTTGACATAGCCATAGCCAGAAAACCTAATCGATTCGGTCTCACCGATGGGATCTCGATCTCACCGAGATGGGATTGAAATCTCTCTGTTGTCCATTGCAATAATTTCGATCTCACCAAAATTATGCAATCGGTCCCACAGAGTTTGCTTGACCAACTCTCTGTTTTGCTTATTACCAAAATTGGTCCCACCGAGTTTGTGTAATCGGTCAAACTAAGATGAGGTTTTACCCAAACCCTTGCACATCGGTCCCACCGAGTTGATCATATCGGTCCCACCGAAATGCCTAACGGTCACATTATGAACTAAATCGGTGCTACGTCTCGAGCTTGTGTTGGTTTTCCCCGAAGAGGAGAGGATGATGCAGCATAGTAGCGTAAGTATTTCCCTCAGTTTTTGAGAACCAATGTATCAATCCAGTAGGAGGTCACGTGCAAGTCCCTCGTACCTGCACAAAACGATAGCTACTCGCAACCAACACAATTAGGGGTTGTCAATCCCTTCACGGTCACTTACGAGAGTGAGATCTGATTGAGATAATATTTTTGGTATTTTTGGTATAAAGATGCTAAGTAAAAAGTAAAATCAAAGAAAGTAAATAAAGTGATGGAGATTGATATGATGAGAATAGACCCGGGGGCCATAGGTTTCACTAGTGGCTTCTCTCAAGAGCATAAGTATTCTACGGTGGGTGAACAAATTACTGTTGAGCAATTGACAAAATTGAGCATAGTTATGAGGTTATCTAGGTATGATCATGTATATAGGCATCACGACCGTGACAAGTAGATCGAAACAATTCTGCATCTACTACTATTACTCCACTCATCGACCGCTATCCAGCATGCATCTAGAGTATTAAGTTAAAAACAGAGTAACGCCTTAAGCAAGATGACATGATGTAGAGGAATAAATTCATGCAATATGATAAATACCCCATCTTGTTATCCTCGATGGCAACAATACAATACGTGCCTTGCAACTCTTTCTGTCACTGAGTAAGGACACCGCAAGATTGAACCCAAAGCCATGCACTTCTCCCATTGCAAGAACTACCAATCTAGTTGGCCAAACCAAACGGATAATTCGAAGAGACTTGCAAAGATAACTCAATCATACATAAAAGAATTCAGAGAAGATTCAAATATTATTCATAGATAAGCTGGATCATAAACTCACAATTCATCGGATTCAACAAACACACCGCAAAAAGAAGATTACATCGAATAGATCTCCACGAGAGAGGGGGAGAACATTGTATTGAGATCCAAAAAGAGAGAAGAAGCCATCTAGCTACTAGCTATGGACCCGAAGGTCTGAAGTAAACTACTCACACTTCATCGGAGGGGCTATGGTGATGATGTAGAAGCCCTCCATGGTAGATGCCCCCTCCGGCGGAGCTTCGGAAAAGGCCCCAAGATGGGATCTCGTGGATACAGAAGGATGCGGCGGTGGAATTAGGTTTTTGGCTCCTGTTCTAATCGTTCGGAGATACGTAGGTATATATAGGAGGAAGGAGTACGTCGGTGGAGCTCCGAGGGGCCCATTAGGTAGGGGGTGCGCCCAGGAGGGGGGGGGGCGCCCTCCACCCTCGTGACCTCCTCGGAAGCTTCTTGGAGTAGGGTCCAAGTCTCCTGGACCATGTTTGGTTGGAAAATAACAATCCCGAAGGTTTCATTCCATTTGGACTCCGTTTGATATTCTGTTTCTTCGAAATACTGAAGAAGGCAAAAAATAGCAATTCTGGGCTGGGCCTCCGGTTAATAGGTTAGTCCCAAAAGTAATATAAAAGTGAAAAATAAAGCCCAATATAGTCCAAAACAGTAGATAAAGTAGCATGGAGCAATCAAAAATTATAGATACGTTGGAGACGTATCAGGCATCCCCAAGCTTAATTCCTACTCGTCCTCGAGTAGGTAAATGATAAAAAATGAATTTTTGATGCGGAGTGATACTTGTCATAATTTCAATGTAAATCTTCTTAATTGTGATATGAATATTCAGATCCGAAAGATTCAAGACAAAAGTTCATATTGACACAAAAATAATAATACTTCAAGCATAATAATCAAAGCAATCATGTCTTCTCAAAATAACATGGCAAAAGAAAGTTCATCCCTACAAAATCATATGGTTAGGCTATGCTTCATTTTCGTCACACAAAGATGTTCCCAACTTCTATACCCCCGATGACAAGCCAAGCAATTGTTTCATACTTAAATAATCTCAAACTTTTTCAACCTTCACGCAATACATGAGCGTGAGCCATGGATATAGCACTATGGGTGAATAGAATATGATGATGGGGATTGTGTGGAGAAGACAAAAAAGGAGAAGGTCTCACATCAACGAGGCTAATCAATGAGCTATGGAGATGCCCATCGATTGCTGTTAATGCAAGGAGTAGGGATTGCCATGCAACGGATGCACTAGAGCTATGAATGATCAACAAAAGAAAACTAGTGGGTGTGCATCCAACTTGCTTGCTCACGAAGACCTAGGGCATTTGAGGAAGCCCATCGTAGGAATATACAAGCCAAGTTCTATAATGAAAAATTCCCACTAGTATGAAAAAGACAACTTATGAGACTCACTACATGAAGAACAAGGTGCTACTTTGAAGCACAATATATGAGACTCACTATATGAAGAACAAGGTGCTACTTTGAAGCACAAGTGTGGAAAAAGAGATAGTAGCATTGCCCTTTTTCTTTTTTTTCTTTTTTTTCTTTTGGCCTTTCTCTTTTTTTGGGCAATGCTCTAATAATGATGATCATCACACTTCTATTGATTACAACATAAGGATTACAACTCGATACTAGAACAAGATATGACTCTATATGAATGCCTCCGGCGGTGTACCGGGATGGTGCAATGAATCAAGAGTGACATGTATGGAAAATAATGCATGGTGGCTTTGCCACAAATACGATGTCAACTACAAGATCATGCAATAGCAATATGACAAAAGTAATGCATGTCACGATGATGATGGTGGAAGTTGCATAGCAATATATCTCGGAATGGCTATGGAAATGCCATGATAGGTAGGTATGGTGGCTGTTTTGAGGAAGATAAAAGGAGGTTTATGTGTGATAGATCGTATCGTATCACGGGGTTTGGATGCACCGGCGAAGTTTGCGCCAACTCTCAAGGTGAGAAAGGGCAATGCATGGTACCGAAGAGGCTAGCAAAGGCGGAAAGGTGAGAGTGCGTATAATCCATGGACTCAACATTAGTCAAAAGAACTCATATACTTGTTGCGAAAATTTAGAAGTCATCAAAAATTCAAATACTACACGCATGCTCCTAGGGGGATAGATTGGTAGGAAAAGACCATCGCTCATCCCCGACCGCCACTTATAAGGATGCACAAGCCAGGTACACTTCATGTTTCAAATTTGTTACACAACTTTAACCATACGTGCATGCTACGGGATTTGCTAACTTCAACAAAAGTATTTATCAAATTCATAATCACCCAACTAGCACGACTTTGATATTATCACCTCCATATCTCAAAACAATTATCAGGCATCAAACTTATCTTAGTATTCAACGCACTCAAAAGAAAGTTTCACATATCGTGAACACCAAGTATATTAACATTAAGCAAATCACCATGCTATTAACGACTCTCGAAATAATCTAAGTGAAGCATGAGAGACCAATAGTTTCTTTAAAACAAATCCACCACCATGCTCTAAAAGATCTAAGTGAAGCACTAGAGCAAAAATTATCACGCTCAAAAGGATATAAGTGAAGCACAATGAGCAAAACTATCAAGCTCAAAAGATATAAGTGAAGCACATAGAGTATTCTAACAATTTTCAATTCATGTATGGCTCTCTAAAAAGATGTGTACAGCAAGGATGATTGTGGTAAACTAACAAGCAAAGACGCAAATAATACAAGACGCTCCAAGCAAAACACATATCATGTTGGTGAATAAAAATATAGCTCCAAGTAAATTACCGATGGAAGTGGACGAAAGAGGGGATGCCTTCCGGGGCATCCCCAAGCTTTGACTTTTTGGTGTCCTTGGATTATCTTGGGGGTGCCATGGACATCCCCAAGCTTAGGCTCTTGCCACTCCTTGTTCCATAATCCATCAAAAGAATTCACCCAAAACTTGAAAACTTCACAACACAAAACTCAACAGAAAATCTCGTGAGCTCCGTTAGAGAAAGAAAACAAAAGACTACCTCAAGGTACTGTAATGAACTCATTCTTTATTTGTATTGGTGTTAAACCTACTGTATTCCAACTTATCTATGGTTTATAAACTATTTTACTAGCCATAGATTCATCAAAATAAGCAAACAACACACGAAAAACAGAATCTGTCAAAAACAGAACAGTCTGTAGTAATCTGTAACTAATGCAAAGTTCTGGAACTCTAAAAATTCTACAAAAATAGTAAGTCCTGGACAATTTGTTTATTGATCATTAGAAAAAAGAATCAACGCAAAATCCCGTTCCTTTAATTTATTATAGCTAAATTCGTGCGTGCAAAGTTTCTGTTTTTCAGCAGAATCAAATCAACTATCATCGTAGGTTATCCTATAGGTCCTACTTGGCACAAACACTAATTAAAACATAAAACCACATCCAAACAAAAGGTAGATGGATTATTTATTCCTAAACAGAAGAAAAAAACAAAAAACACAAAATAAAATTGGGTTGCCTCCCAACAAGCGCTATCGTTTAACGCCCCTAGCTAGGCATAAAAGCAAGGATAGATCTAGGTATTGCCATCTTTGGTAGGCAATCCATAAGTGGCTCTCATGATAGATTCATATGGTAATTTTATTTTCTTTCTATGGAAGTGTTCCATACCCTTATTTAAGGGAAATTGGAATCTAATATTCCCTTCCTTCATATCAATAATTGCACCAATCGTTCTAAGGAAAGGTCTACCAAGAATAATAGGACATGAAGGATTGCAATCTATATCAAGAACGATAAAATCTACGGGCACATAATTCCTATTTGCAACAATAAGAACATCATTAATTCTTCCCATAGGCTTTTTAATAGTGGAATCCGCAAGATGCAAGTTTAGAGAGCAATCATCAAAATCACGGAAATCTAGCAAATCACATAAAGTTTTGGGAATAGTAGAGACACTAGCACCCAAATCACATAAAGCATGAAACTCAAAGTCTTTAATTTTAATTTTAATAGTAGGTTCCCACTCATCATAGAGTTTTCTAGGGATAGAAACTTTCATCTCAAGTTTTTCTTCATAAGATTGCATCAAGGCATCAAGAATGTGTTCGATAAAGGCCTTATTTTGACTATAAGCATGAGAAGATTCTAGCACGGATTGCAACAAGGAAATACAAGCAATCAAAGAGAAATTTTCATAATTAAATTCCTCGAGATCCAAAATAGTGGGTTTAGCAACATCACGGTTTCTATTATTTCAATCCCACTTTCATCAATTTCATCATCAAGATCTAGAAACTCCGAATTCTTAGAACGCCTTCTAGGTAAAGGAAGATAATCTTCAGATTCATCAAGATTCATATTGCAAAACAAAGATTTAATGGGGGACACATCAATAACTTTTAGATCTTCATCTTGATTTTCATAGGGATTAGAAGAACACGCTTTAATAAAGGCATCTTTGGAAGCACGCATCCTAGCGGTTCTTTCTTTGCACTCATCAATGGAAATTCTCATGGATTTGAGAGACTCATTGATATCATGCTTAGGAGGAATAGATCTAAGCTTTAAAGCATCAATCTCGAGAGAAATTCTATCAACGTTCCTAGCCAAATCATCAACTTTAAGCAATCTCTCTTCAAGCAAAGCATTAAAATTCTTTTGTGAATTCATAAACTCTTTAACACTATTCTCAAATTCAGAGGGCATCTTATTAAAATTTCCATAAGAGTTGTTGTAGGAATTTCCATAATTATTAGAAAGATTACTAGGATAAGGCCTAGGATTAAAATTCCCTCTACACGCGTTGTTACCAAAACTATTCCTACCAATAAAATTCACATCCATAGATTCATTATTATTCTCAAGCAAAGGAGATAAAGGCATATTATTGGGATCAGAAGAAACACTCTTAGCAAATAAATTCCTAAGTTCATCCATCTTTTCACTCAAAACATTGATTTCTTCTATAGCATGCACCTTTTTATTAGTAGATCTTTCAGTATGCCATTGAGAATAATTAACCATAATATTATCTAGGAGTTTAGTAGCATCTCCTAAAGTGATTTCCATAAAAGTGCCTCCCGTGGCCTAATCTAAAAGATTTCTGGAAGCAAAATTCAATCCAGCATAATTTTTATGTATAATCATCCACAAGTTCAAGCCATGAGTAGGACAATTACGTAGCACTAATTTCATTCTCTCCCAAGCTTGTGCAACATGTTCATGATCAAGTTGCTTAAAATTCATAATATCGTTTCTAAGAGAGATAATCTTAGCGGGAGGAAAATACTTAGAGATAAAAGCATCTTTGCACTTGTTCCAAGAATCAATACTATTTTTAGGCAAAGACGAAAACCACGCTTTAGCACGATCTCTAAGCGAAAAAGGAAATAGCTTCAATTTAACGACATCATTATCGACATCTTTTTTCTTTTGCATATCACATAAATCAACGAAGCTATTCAGATGAGTAGCGGCATCTTCACTAGGAAGGCCGGCGAATTGATCTTTCATAACAAGATTCAACAAAGCAGTATTGATTTCACAAGATTCAGTATTGGCAAGAGGAGCAATCGGAGTGCTAAGGAAATCATTATTATTGGTATTGGTGAAATCACACAATTTGGTAGCACCTTGAGCCATCACGACAAGCAAGCAAACTAACACACGAGCAAGCAAAAGAACGAGGAAAAAGGCAGCGGAAAGAGAGGAGGAGATTGGGAAAGAGAGGGCAAATAAAACGGCAAGGGTGAAGTGGGGAAGAGGAAAACGAGAGGCAAATGGCAAATAATGTAATGCGAGAGATAGGGATTGTGATGGTTACTAGGTATGTTGACTTTTGCATAAGCCTCCCCGGGAACGGCGCCAGAAATCATTCTTGCTACATCTCGAGCTTGCGTTGGTTTTCCCCGAAGAGGAGAGGATGATGCAGCACAGTAGTGTAAGTATTTCCCTCAGTTTTTTAGAACCAAGGTATCAATCTAGTAGGAGGTCACGCGCAAGTCCCTCGTACCTGCACAAAACGATAGCTACTCGCAACCAACGCGATTAGGGGTTGTCAATCCCTTCACGGTCACTTACGAGAGTGAGATCTGATTGAGATAATATTTTTGGTATTTTTGGTATAAAGATGCTAAGTAAAAAGTAAAAGCAAAGCAAGTAAATAAAGTGATGGAGATTGATATGATGAGAATAGACCCGGGGGCCATAGGTTTCACTAGTGGCTTCTCTCAAGAGCATAAGTATTCTACGGTGGGTGAACAAATTACTGTTGAGAAATTGACAAAATTGAGCATAGTTATGAGGTTATCTAGGTATGATCATGTATATAGGCATCATGTCCATGACAAGTAGATCGAAACGATTCTGCATCTACTACTATTACTCCACTCATCGACCGCTATCCAGCATGCATCTAGAGTATTAAGTTAAAAACAGAGTAACGCCTTAAGCAAGATGACATGATGTAGAGGAATAAATTCATGCAATATGATAAATACCCCATCTTGTTATCCTCGATGGCAACAATACAATACGTGCCTTGCAACTCTTTCTGTCACTGAGTAAGGACACCGCAAGACTGAACCCAAAGCCATGCACTTCTCCCATTGCAAGAACTACCAATCTAGTTGGCCAAACCAAACGGATAATTCGAAGAGACTTGCAAAGATAACTCAATCATACATAAAAGAATTCAGAGAAGATTCAAATATTATTCATAGATAAGCTGGATCATAAACTCACAATTCATCGGACTCAACAAACACACCGCAAAAAGAAGATTACATCGAATAGATCTCCATGAGAGAGGGGGAGAACATTGTATTGAGATCCAAAAAGAGAGAAGAAGCCATCTAGCTACTAGCTATGGACCCGAAGGTCTGAAGTAAACTACTCACACTTCATCGGAGGGGCTATGGTGATGATGTAGAAGCCCTCCATGGTAGATGCCCCCTCCGGCGGAGCTTCGGAAAAGGCCCCAAGATGGGATCTCGTGGATACAGAAGGATGCGGCGGTGGAATTAGGTTTTTGGCTCCTGTTCTAATCGTTCGGGGATACGTAGGTATATATAGGAGGAAGGAGTACGTCGGTGGAGCTCCGAGGGGCCCATTAGGTAGGGGGGTGCGCCCAGGAGGGGGGGGGGGCGCGCCCTCCACCCTCGTGACCTCCTCGGAAGCTTCTTGGAGTAGGGTCCAAGTCTCCTGGACCACGTTCGGTTGGAAAATCACAATCCCGAAGGTTTCATTCCATTTGGACTTCGTTTGATATTCTGTTTCTTCGAAATACTGAAAAAGGCAAAAAATAGCAATTCTGGGCTGGGCCTCCGGTTAATAGGTTAGTCCCAAAAGTAATATAAAAGTGCAAACGAGAGGCAAATGGCAAATAATGTAATGCGAGAGATAGGGATTGTGATGGGTACTAGGTATGTTGACTTTTGCGTAAACCTCCCCGGGAACGGCGCCAGAAATCCTTCTTGCTACATCTCGAGCTTGCGTTGGTTTTCCCCGAAGAGGAGAGGATGATGCAGCATAGTAGCGTAAGTATTTCCCTCAGTTTTTGAGAACCAAGGTATCAATCCAGTAGGAGGTCACGTGCAAGTCCCTCGTACCTGCACAAAACGATAGCTACTCGCAACCAACGCGATTAGGGGTTGTCAATCCCTTCACGGTCACTTACGAGAGTGAGATCTGATTGAGATAATATTTTTGGTATTTTTGGTATAAAGATGCTAAGTAAAAAGTAAAATCAAAGCAAGTAAATAAAGTGATGGAGATTGATATGATGAGAATAGACCCGGGGGCCATAGGTTTCACTAGTGGCTTCTCTCAAGAGCATAAGTATTCTACGGTGGGTGAACAAATTACTGTTGAGCAATTGACAAAATTGAGCATAGTTATGAGGTTATCTAGGTGTGATCATGTATATAGGCATCACGACCGTGACAAGCAGATCGAAACAATTCTGCATCTACTACTATTACTCCACTCATCGACCGCTATCCAGCATGCATCTAGAGTATTAAGTTAAAAACAGAGTAATGCCTTAAGCAAGATGACATGATGTAGAGGAATAAATTCATGCAATATGATAAATACCCCATCTTGTTATCCTCGATGGCAACAATACAATACGTGCCTTGCAACTCTTTCTGTCACTGAGTAAGGACACCGCAAGATTGAACCCACAGCCATGCGCTTCTCCCATTGCAAGAACTACCAATCTAGTTGGCCAAACCAAATGGATAATTCGAAGAGACTTGCAAAGATAACTCAATCACACATAAAAGAATTCAAAGAAGATTCAAATATTATTCATAGATAAGCTGGATCATAAACCCACAATTCATCGTTCTCAACAAACAAACCGCAAAAAGAAAATTACATCGAATAGATCTCCATGAGAGAGGGGGAGAACATTGTATTGAGATCCAAAAAGAGAGAAGAAGCCATCTAGCTACTAGCTATGGACCCGAAGGTCTGAAGTAAACTACTCACACTTCATCGAAGGGGCTATGGTGATGATGTAGAAGCCCTCCGTGGTAGATGCCCCCTCCGGCGGAGCTCCGAAACATGCCCCAAGATGGGATCTTGTGGATACAGAAGGTTGCGGCGGTGGAATTAGGTTTTTGGCTCCTGTTCTGATTGTTCGGGGATATGTAGGTATATATAGGAGGAAGGAGTACGTCGGTGGAGCTCCGAGGGGCCCACGAGGTAGGGGGGCGCGCCCTCCACCCTCTTGACCTCCTCGGAAGCTTCTTGGAGTAGGGTCCAAGTCTCTTGGATCACGTTCGGTTGGAAAATCACTATCCCGAAGGTTTCATTCCGTTTGGACTCCGTTTGATATTTTGTTTCTTCGAAATACTCAAAAAGGCAAAAAAACAACAATTCTGGGCTGGGCCTCCGGTTAATAGGTTAGTCCCAAAAGTAATATAAAAGTGAAAAATAAAGCCCAATATAGTCCAAAACAGTAGATAAAGTAGCATGGAGGAATCAAAAATTATAGATACATTGGAGACGTATCAATCGGTCTGACCGAGTTTTATGATTCGGTCCCATCGAGTTTGGTAAATTGTGTGTAACGGTTAGATTTTGTGTGGAGGCTATATATACCCCTCCACCCTCTCCTCATTCGTGGGGAAATCCATCAGAACATGTCTACACTTCTAGCATTTATTTTCTGAGAGAGAACCACCTACTCATGTGTTGAGCCAAGATATTCCAATCGAACCATACGAATCTTGATCTCTAGCCTTCCCCAAGTTGCTTTCCACCCAAATCATCTTTCCACCAAATCCAATCCTATGAGAGAGAGTTGAGTGTTGGGGAGACTATCATTTGAAGCACAAGAGCAAGGAGTTCATCAACAACACACAATCTATTACCTTTTAGAGAGTGTTGTCTCCTAGATTTGTTAGGTGTCACTTGGGAGCCTCCATCAAGATTGTGGAGTTGAACCAAGAAGTTTGTACGGGCAAGGAGATCACCTACTTCGTGAAGATCTACCCTAGTGAGGCAAGTCCTTCATGGGCGATGGCCATGGTGGGATAGACAAGGTTCCTTCTTCATGGACACTTCGTGGGTGGAGCCCTCCGTGGACATGCGCAACCGTTACCCTTTGTGGGTTGAAGTCTCCATCAACATGGATGTATGATAGCACCACCTATCGGAACCACGCCAAAAATCTCCGTGTCTCCAATTGCGTTTGCACACTCCAATCCCATCCCTTTACTTTCTTGCAAGTTGCATTCTTTACTTCCCGCTGCTCATATACTCTTTGCATGCTTGCTTGATATGTATTGTGAATGGTTAAACTTGTGCTTAAACTCCACCTCAACTTGAAAAACTTAAAAACTGCCAACTTTGTGTGTTGAGGGTCTATTCACCCTCTCTAGACACCTCTTCTCGATCCTTTCACCCACCTCATCTGAGATCTAGGGTTCCCGCTACACCCCTTCATGCGCGGGATCCATTTCTTCTACGGGTTTGATTTCCATTATCTGGCCCCAAAGTCGATCCTCCACCTTGCCTCCTTCATAATCATCTGTGAGGTCTTTCTCCATGTCGAGCCACACTTTAGGTTATGGTTGAAGACATTCTACTTCAAGCCAAAGTCTAGCGGCTCCGAGCTTGCAGAGTGCAGTGAAGGAAGGATCAGCTAAGAACCAGAAGGTCGACTGGTTCAAGGGCATCTTCATCAAGACCATCAAGGAGTGGCAGCGCGAGTGTTTTTACGTCACCGAGCCATTTGATGCCGGTT
Source organism: Triticum aestivum (assembly GCF_018294505.1). Lineage (NCBI taxonomy): Eukaryota > Viridiplantae > Streptophyta > Magnoliopsida > Poales > Poaceae > Triticum > Triticum aestivum. The sequence goes on along the minus strand of NC_057807.1, from coordinate 128,730,660 downwards.
AGGTTGAGGTCCCGGCCTTCTTGGCTGGTCCTACGAGGAGGCTTGCTTCCTAGAGGAGGAAGGGCATGGACTGGGAGAACTCCTGAGAGGTGGCAGAGCTACAGCAGAAGATCAAATTTCTGACTGACAAGAAGATAAAGGTGGTGGACGTGCTTGATGTCATGCTCCACCGTAGTATCCTGCCACTCCAGCTTCGGGCCAGCCCGATGTAGGCGTTCAAGCCAGAGGCCGTGGTGCCTGTGCACCACTTCTTCTGCACCTCCCTATCCGTGATGTGGATGGCACTATTCAAGCCATCACAGAACGAGTTTCCCCCAGGGGGGAGGGACAACGGCTTCAAAGCCGCCCATGAAGCCTCCACAGTAATTTTAATATGCAACTTTATATTATGTATTCCTTTCCATCTTGTAAACCTTAATTGAATAGTTGGTTCTATCTTTTTAGAAGTGAATCCCCAAGGCCCAGCTAATGTTGTGCTCGGTGCCGCTACCCGAGGAGGAGAGATCCCCCCAGCTCACGACCCTCTTGGACGAGGAGCCATACATGGTGCCGGTCAAAGAACCGAAGCATCCAAAGGGGAGGGTCGGCCTTCATAAACGGGAAACCTCGATGACCTGATCCGAGGAGACCCACGCCTCCTCCACCCATGAGGACGATGAGGAGGAGAACATGGAGGAAGGATAGCCTTCCCTCAAGGTAAAAAGAGCGGTGTCCGAGGATGCCTAGGAGGACGTGGAGCCCAAAGGCCATAAGCGATTGCGCAAGTCCTCTACGGGCCCCGCCAGCAAGCAGGCCTAATCAAAGAATATCACACTCTCCAACGAGTCAGATGGTGACCTCCTCCAGTCGAAGAGGAAAAAAACATCGCCTCGGAGATATGTTGATATGGCTGAACTAAAGTTCGATAGCCTGTTGATAGGGTAAAACTTATAATATGTGTCTTCTTAGTCTGCAGCGCCTCCACATAGGCAATGATGTCTCGGACGGGCTCCATCCACCCTCCATGGCAGACAGCACGACCCCTACTCTCGAAGGGATGGGGGAAGCGACATCCAACCCAGCCCCTCCAATCGATAATACGGAGGCCAAGGTACATGTTCTTGCGGCCGAGGCCGATACCTTGGCCAAACAGGATCAAGCAGACAAGCACTGGTGCAGAGATGTGCTATACAAACGGTTTTAAACTCCTTTCCATGATGGAGTTTTAAACCGTCGCCTTGCCAGTATGTGCGATAGTTGGGTCCTTCCCACACGACACAGAAACTGTCAGGGATAGGTCATTCGGTCACACACGCGGGGAAAAATGAGCTTGTGTGCAATCAGGCGAGGCATCAAAGACAATTATACATGCCCAATCGTTTCCATTCGTACGTACATCCCACACAGTGAATCCCAGAAAACTGTTTCCGTTCGTATGTATACCACACATGATTTTTTATGTGGAAATGTTTATGCAAGGTGGCCTAACGCAAACAGTTCTCTGGCTGAAGTCATGTGTTATTCTTCATTGACCCAACACGCCTACTTTCTAGAAATCGTGTGGGTTGTTTGAGTTCGTCGCCCACGGTGTTGTCTGAGAAACCATTCTACAATAGAAAACCCCAATAAGTAGGCTAATTGGTCTATTACTGATAATCCATTTAGTAATCAAATTGACATTTCTTATAAAGCAAACCATATATTTCATATCCGTATTACGGCAACCAGGATTTCATAATTGAATTACATTAGATAGCTTCAGCACTCAGTTACACCATATAGGCATATAGCTAGCTACGCCATTACAAAACAACACCAGGTTTCACATGCAACATTGAAAACCTTTGGAAAGTAGCTTCATACACGTTAAATGGACAGATGAATCTCATCTAGGAAACTGCAGAAGCGGAAGACAATATTGAGCCTTCTGTGATGTTTAATGTCCTTGCAACTTTAGGCCAGTGGCTATGGATAATTGCCCACACAACCTTCGTCCTCTTGAGGAAGACTTCAATATTGTACCGTGGGTGTTGAATGAATACATTCCTCGTCTCTTGACCATGCAGGTGGTTTGAGAGGTAATCATCGGTGAACTGCTTTGGAAAGGACTAAAAACAAATGCATAAATAGCTGTTCTAAATTTTGAAATTGCACAATGGGAAAAAACAAGGTAAAGGAGTTAGTACCATCCTATAGTTGACTGGTGCCTTCTTCATTGTGCAAACAAAGTTCTTGCTGTTATTCGTCGCAAGTTTCTTTCTCATAACTATCTTTTTGAGTTTCTTGACTTGACTGATATTCATGGACATCTCATTTCCCCATATGCAAAATGGGTCGAACAGTGGGTCTAAACCTCTAATAGTAGGACCTACATGTGCAAAACCAAATTGTTAAGAACCTAAATATTAGAATGATTCCTGCAACTGCACAATAATGTGCTATTAGACGAAGGACCATGCATGTGAAAACCTTGATCAGGTTATCTGAGAGTTGGCGTACTATCAGTAGAATATGTTAATGAAAAATATATAAATTGCAGATCCAATAGATTAACTCGACCTAGACCAACATCATGCCAATGGCGATGAGGCAAATCACAGAGCAACCAAGCCGCTACACACAAACGCCGAAGACCTCTACAACAGTACAAAGACAAAATGATAACGCAGACCTTGCTAAACAACTTGGAATAGAGCAATTGTATATGTTTCTCGTGTATTTAGTATAGCCAAACTCGATTTATTTCTCACATGCATAACAGTACAAAATTGTACCCACAACACATGAACATCATATTGCAGAATTAAACCAAACAGTTAACTGGACAACAGAACAAATGAACCAAATAGTTAACTGAGCACCACATTGCAGAATAGAACATATACTAGACATAAGACAGTTAACCAAACCAATAATGCTTGATAACTACTAGGAAATGTACCAATTGTTTGACCAAACTGTTAACCAAACATTACATTTCAGAAGATCAGATTCCATATTAACATTACACAGGACAATTCACTAGAATGCACCGGTGGTGGCCTTGAGAAAATACCACGAACTGTATTTTAAAGTAGCCAACCACGTGGCGGCATCAATGGTGTCCTTGAAGGCGAGGTGCTCCTCCAAGATCTGGCGGTCGGCATGCATGGCAGCCATCGCGACCTCATCCGCGCGTGCGGCCACGATTTGCTTCTCCACTACAAGATGCTCCTGAGCTCCTCGCTATAGTATGTGCAAAATGGTTGTGGGTGGCACTTATTTGGAGGACCGGGCAATGATTTGGGTGGAAGGTTTCATGCCGTCAGTCGGGGCATGTGTGATGGAGAAGGAGGAGGAGGAGGATGGGGATGGGGTGTGGATTACCTGACTATATCGACGAGGCCGCACAGCAAGAAGAAGGGTCACCGGTGAGGAGGCGGTGCTGCAAGGAGTGAAGGTTAGAACTTGGAAAGGAAGGGGAACTATGGAAATGTGGCTTTTGGTCAGGGGGAGGGGATGGGGAGCTAGATATTTCCGCGTTTGTCGAATTTTTTTGCTCGGTGCCACAAGAAACTGACGCGAGGTGTGGTTGAAGTGCGGACGATGGACTATATACGACGAATCTTCCGGCGTAAGCCATGCAAGAGGGTGCGGCAAGATATTTTAAATCGCACACGATTCTTTCTAGTAAACTTTTTGTGGTGTACCTGATTTTTTTCATTTTGATTTGAAAGTTACGGAGGGAAAGGACGGTGTTTGAATTGCTAGAACATTTATCTGCAGTGAACATGCAACTATATGAGTGTTGTGTTCAAATTTGGAATTATTCAGGGTTTGTTTGGCCTTTTTTATACATTGATTGAGTTTCTAGGCATTTAATGTGCATAATTCAAATTTGAACTACAAGCACATGCTCTAGTGCACCAAAATGAGTTGCAAAATCATATATGTGTCCTTGGGTGAATGTTTAGGTCCCATGCAAGAAATGGGAATGAATTTCAAACACCTCGACATCGTGGCTCGGCTGGAAACATTGAGATACTTGGTTTTTTAAATTCCTTTATATCCAAAAATTGCCTGAAAATCACGAAACTTGGCATGGTATCATTCATGAAATGGCACCAACATGGTGTACTAAAACATTTGTCTGATTTGGGACAAGTTTTGGTGTAAGCTTGTTACAAAACGGAGCTTCTCTCAAGGAGTCTCATGGTTCCGAGAGGGGATGTGTCACCTCTGTGTGCAAAACGACATAGACCGCCTCTTCCCGCCTTGTTTTTTTATAGAGGCAACATAGACCAATAGGAGTATGGTACTAATTTTTGGAATTAATCTAGGTTCGTCTGGCCTCTTTTATACATTAATTGAGTTTTATAGACATTTAATTTGAATAATCCAAATTTGAACTACATAATAGTAAAAAAAATGAAATACATGCACATGCTCCAGTGCACCAAAGCTGGTTGAAAAATCATATGTGTGTCCTTGAGTGAATGTTTAGGTCCCATGCAATAAATGGGAATGAATTTCAAACATCTGGGCATCGTGGCTTGGCCGGAAACATTGAGAAACTTGGTTTTTAAATTCATGTAAGTCCAAAACTCACCTAAAAATCATGAAACTTGGCATGGTATCATGACATGGCACCAACATGATGGGGTAAAAATTTCATCCGATTTGGGACCAGTTTTGGTATAAGCTTCTTACAAGCCGGAGCTTCTCTTAGGAAGGCTCGTGGCTCTGAGAGGGAACCTGTCACCTATGTGTGCGAAATGACATACGCTGCCTCTTCCTACATTGATTTTTTAACAGAGGCAACATCGACCAATAGGAGTGTCGTGCTAAATTTTGGAATTATTCAGGGTTTGTTTTTCCCTTTTTATACATTATTTGAGTTTTCTAGGCATATAATGTGCATAATTCAAATTTGGGCTACATCCACATGCTCCACTGCGCCAAGATGGGTTGAAAATCATATATGTTTCCCTGGGTGAATGTTTAGGTCCCATGCAAGAAATGGGAATGAATTTCAAACATATGGGTGTTGTGGCTCAGCCGAAAACATTGAGAAACTTGGTTTTGAAATTCCTGTAAATCAAAAACATGCCTAATAATCCTGAAACTCAGCATGTTGCCTTCACATGGCACCAACATGTTGTGGCAAATTTTTTGTCTGATTTGCGAAGGCGCACATATTAACAACCAACAAAGTCATTTCGGAATAAGAGCTGCCACATCACAATCGGAAACACAAGTATTATTGAAATCGTGGGTGTTCTACTAACCATTTACGTGCCGCTGCACATCCCCTTTTTTATTGGCTAGCTTGGAGGCGTCGTGCCAGGTAGCTATTTGAGTATGGGAGGCGTGAGAGCAGACCCTTGTGCGTGCTTATTAGGAGGCGATCCCTTTGACGTCCATCTACCACCCACCTCTCTCCCAACTTCTCCAGTAATGGGACCCGAGCCCCTGTTTAATGGTGTGTCTACGTCTCACATGAGTGAGATTTAAGAGAGAAAAAGGAAAATCTGAAAAGAATTTTTTGCACAGATCTTGATGTAAGATCTAACGGACATATATAGCATCGACTGAGACTTATATCAAGACTGATATAAATATAATGATGATGGTAGTGGATAATAATTTTCTTACATATTTAGGAAGATAATTAAAAGTGCCACTGAGTGAGTCCTGGATTAAGGGGACCTTGGACGGCCGGACTATATGCATGGGCCGGACTATTGGGCTATGAAGATACAAGACAGAAGACTTCTTCCCGTGTCCGGATGGGACTCTCCTTTGCGTGGAAGGCAAGCTTGGCGATTCAGATATGTAGATTCCTTTCTCTATAACTGACTTTGTACAACCCTAGCCCCCTCCGGTGTCTATATAAACCGGAGGGTTTAGTCCATAGGACACAATCATAATCCCATAGGCTAGACTTCTAGGGTTTAGCCATTACGATCTCGTGGTTGATCAACTCTTTTAATATTCATATTCATCAAGATCAATCAAGCAGGAAGTAGGGTATTACCTCCATAGAGAGGGCCCGAACCTGGGTAAACATCGTGTCCCCCGTCTCCTGTTACCATCGACCTTAGACACACAGTTCGGGACCCCCTACCCGAGATCTGCCGGTTTTGACACCAACATTGGTGCTTTCATTGAGAGTTCCGCTGTGTCGTCACCAAAAGGTTTGATGGCTCCATCAATCACCTACAACGACGCAGTCCAGGGGGAGATTTTCCTCCCCGGACAGATCTTCATATTCGGCGGCTTCGCACTGCGGGCCAACTCGCTTGGCCATCTGGAGCAGATCGACAGCTATGCCCCTGGCCATCGAGTCAGATTTGGAAGCTTAAGTTACGTGGCCGATATCCGCGGAGACATGATCTTCGACGGATTCATGCCCATGACGGCTGCTCCCTGCCACCGCGATAACATGACCTAAATCTGACATCGGACCGTGCGCAGGAGATAGCACCTATAACCGCTCTGTCCCTAGATCCAAAGCAAATTGCGCCATCCGGGGACGGGATGCTCAACCCCGCCCCGGAAGCTATAGACTCAGCAGCGATAGAGCCGCACACAGATCCAACCTCGAGTGGGCCCTATGTCATCGGAATCTCAGATTCGTCTCCGGCCATAGGTTCTGAACCGCGTACATCCATTCCCATCGAGCCTGATCGGGCATCGATTGTTGAGTCTTCAGCTCCGCGGACATCTTCCGGCACTCGCCTTTTGGCAATGTGCTAAACTCACTAAAAGCCCTCGCCTTGTCAGGAGACTCGCGGCCGAATTATATCCGGCTTGAATTAGAAGCTGATGACGGAGAATTTCGCTTCCCACCCACCACCCACTACATAGCCACTATCGAGGACTTAACCGACATGCTCGACTACGAATCCGATGACATCGACGGTATGGACGACGATGCCGGAGAAGAGCAGGCACAAAAACCACCACTTATAGGGCGCTAGACAGCCACTTCCTCGTATGACGTATACATGGTGGATACACCCAAAGAGAACAACGGCGACAATGAAAATCCAGTCGAGGATAAGCCTCCTAAGATACAGCCAAAACGTCGGCGCCAGCGGCGGTGCTCTAAGCCATGCCGTGGTAAACACAGCAATACCGTCACAAGAGAAAACAATACTCCGAACGATGCCGAAGACAATGAAGACCCCGTTGAGCCAACCTCCTAACGGGAAGACGGCTGAGTCAGCCCTGACGAAAAAACCCTGAATGAAGATTCAGAGGACAACAACTACCTTCCTCTATCCGAGGACGAGGTGAGCCTCAGTGATGAAGTTTTTATAGTGCCCGAGGAGCCTGCCGAAAGCAGCGCTTTAAGCACCGGCTAATTGCCACTACAAGGAGCCTAAAAGAGAAGCAGCAACAGCTTTGAGCTGATCAAGATCTGCTCAATGAGAGATGGACCGACGTCCTAGCAGCCAAAGAATATGGCCTCGAGCGCCCAACCAAAAGCTACCTAAAGCGTAAGCTGTTACCATAGTTCTATGACAAGGCAATGGAGCCCATCCTACCAGCGCATAATGCGGCTGACCGGCCACCACGCGGCCGGGACAAAGCAGCACCTCAAGCCGAACACCATCCCACACTACCTCGCCGTAGAAACAGAAATACAACAGCTCGGGGATACACACATGACCTGCAACATGACTTGGAAAATAAAGCAGGACAAACAAGATCGATCTACGGATCACGGGGGCGTGCCCCTACGCGCTATGACAGCCACCTGGCCGAACGTGACAAACATAACCACGTCCGGGCCGAGAACCGCAGACAAACTGCATCCAAGCTACGTCACGATATGGCCCGATATAGAGGCGCCGCACACCCCCTCTGCTTCACTAATGAAGTAATGGAACATGAATTCCCAGAAGGGTTTAAACCCATGAACATCGAATCATATGATTGCACAACAGACCCCGTGGTATGGATTGAGGATTTTCTTCTCCATATTCACATGGCCCATGGTGATGATCTTCACGCCATCAAATACCTCCCGCTCAAACTCAAGGGACCAGCCAGGTACTGGTTGAACAGCTTGCCCGAAACTCCATTGGCAGCTGGGAGGACATGGAGGATGCCTTCCTCGACAACTTCCAAGGCACATATGTCCGACTTTTGGATGTCGACGACTTAAGTCACATAGTTCAACAGCCCGGAGAGTCAGCCAGAAAATTCTGGACTAGGTTCTTAACTAAACAGAAATAGATCATCGACTGTCCGGATGCTGAAGCCCTAGCGGCCTTTAAACACAGCATCCGAAACGAATGGCTTGCCCGACACCTCGGCCAAGAAAAGCCAAAGTCCATGGCAGCCCTCACGGCACTCATGACCCACTTTTGTGCGGGCGAAGATAGCTGGCTAGACCGTAGCAATAACAACACAGGCGAACCTGGAACTTCTGAAGCCAGAAACAGCAACGGCAAGCCCCGACGCAATAGACACAAGCGTCGAAACAACGGTGACAACACGGAAGACACGGCGGTCAACGCCGGATTCAGTGGCTCTATGCCCGGTCAGCGGAAGAAGCCATAAAAAAGAAACAATCCGGGCCCGTCCAGTTTGGACCGCATACTTGATCATCCAGTTTAAATCCACGGCGCCCCTGATAAACTAGCCAATCATACCAACAGAGAGTGTTGGGTCTTCAAACAGGCCGGCAAGTTAAATGCCGAGAACAAGGAGAAGGGGTCCCAAATCAAGGACGATGACGAGGAGCCCCGGCCACCGAACATAGGAGGACAGAAGAAGTTTCCTCCTCAGGTCAAAATGGTAAACATGATATATGCTACCCATATCCCCAAGAGGGAGCGCAAGCGCGCACTCAGGGAGGTCTAGGCGATAGAGCCAGTCGCCCCAATCCATGGTCATCCTGCCCGATCACCTTTGATCGCAGAGACCATCCGAACAGTATCCGTAATGGCGGTTCAGCCGCACTGGTCCTTGACCCAATTATCGATGGGTTCCATCTGACGCGAGTCCTCATGGACGGTGGTAGCAGCCTGAACCTTCTTTATCAGGATACAGTGCGCAAAATGGGTATTGATCCCTCAAGGATAAAACCCACCAAAACCACCTTTAAAGGTGTCATACCAGGTGTGGAGGTCTGCTGTACGGGCTCAATCACACTGGAAGTGGTCTTCGGATCTCCGGATAATTTTTGAAGCGAAGAATTGATCTTCGATATCGTCCCCTTCTATAGTGGCTATCACACACTACTCAAACGAACCACATTCGCTCGATTCAATGCGGTGCCACACTACGCCTACCTCAAGCTCAAGATGCCTGGACTACGCGGTGTCATAACGGTCAATGGAAACACAAAACACTCCCTCCGTACTGAGGAGCACACAGCTGCACTTGCAGCAGAAGTACAAAGCAACCTTTTTAGGCAGAACCTCAATTCGGCAGTCAAGCTCCCAGACACCGTCAAGCGAGTCCAAACTACTTTGTAGCAGGGCAGTCCAGCTCGTCCAGAGCTTGACTAGCAATCTGGCCTCTGTCCTAGTCCCGATCAAGCGGCAACACTTGTGCCGCGCGTACATAACTATGCACTTAAAATACCATGTGCATGGACGGAGGCACAGCTAGATCGTGGTCCATAATGCGGCTCAACCGCTCCCGGACCCGCATACCTTCACTTTTTCTTTTTCATTTCAGGTTTTTCTCTTCCCGAGGCCTTTCCTGATGACCTGATCATCGGACCTATCAAGGGACGGACACACCAAGAAGGCAAGAAGCATTGACATAAAAGGGAACCCCCAGGTGGTCTCTACTAACGATCGTTATACCTGTTTTAAAAACCCACACGCATCTCGCTCTTGGTCGTGGCATGTCAAATAGCCCCATTTGCTTATCGCATTACTTGTACAAATACGCCTTGATGTATTAATCAAATTACAATGGAAAATAATTTGCGGCTCAATTTTTGCAGCATTAGTCTATTATTTCATTTTTTTCCTTGTCTTGGTATTTTTATCAAATCGCACCCGTACACTCTGGTACGACTTAATTCGCCAGGGGCTTCATTACGCTCCGTAATATGGCAACAAAGTCCGAACACTTTTTTACAGTATAGCTCGACACCCCGAACTTATAGCATTATATGCATCGGCTCTGAATCATGTCTTTGGTCAATAGTTGGGTTGCCCGGCTCCTATGCTTCCTACCTTACATTTCGCTATATCAGCTAGGGTAGTAAAGGGAGAACTACTGCGATTGTGTCCTAGTTCATCCGGATAAGCACCTCAGTAGGGAAAGCCAAAAACTGACTCTCATGATGAGGCAAGAGCCGGTCAGCTATTCGAGAGGTTTCAAATCTTTAGAGATTTTTTCTGGATTATGCGAGGAATCGGTTTTTTATCTGATCAGGTGTTTACAGCATCCCAAGTTCAGACTTATGAACACTAGGGGCTGCGCCTAAACTTCTATTGTTAAACTCCCATGGCTAAGTGAGGGTGATAAAGCCACATAGTCTAATTGCTTTCTTCGTTGCGCTAAACATCTCCTTTAAGGACCAAACTTTGGAGTAAAGAGTGTTTAGATTTATCCTGAACACCCCCGTACTATCTACATGGGGGCAGAATCCAACGACTGACCAACTCTCAGATTTCACAATACGGCTGCACAGGAGGTAAATTTTTAAATAACAAGCATTATATTACATAAAGATCTTGTTTCATAATACAGGACAGGATAACATGAATGAATTCACGGAAATATAACATCCTTTGCACACCGCTCCGCTACAATGCGAGACCCCTCCATGAAATTATCAAAATAGAGTTCGGGCGTGCGGTGCTCCTTGCCCATGGGCGGCCCTCGGTCGTAACCTTCACGGCGTCCATCTTCCCCCATTGCATCTTGACTCGGGAGAAGGCCATGCGCGCGCCTTCAATGCAGACTGACCGCTTGATGGCATCCAGCCGAGGGCAGGCACTAACTAGCCGCTTCACGAGTCCGAAGTAGCTGCTGGGGATGGCTTCAGCAGGCCATAGCCGGATTATCAAATCCTTCCTGGCTAGTTCGGCCGCTTTGTGCAGTTCGACCAGCTGTTTTAGCTGGTCGCTCAACGGCACCGGATATTCTGGTGCAAGGTATTGCGACCAAAAAAGCGCCTCTGTGGAGATCCCCTCTTCGGCTCGAAAGAATTTCGCAGTGTCTGAAACGCTGCGCGGCAGATCCGCAAACACCCCTGGAGAACTCCAAATCCGGGTCAGTAATAGAAAACGTTTCTTCAAATATTTGCTCTGCATAATAAAGGCCTTACCCGCCGCGTTTTTCCTGGCCTCCTGGATTTCTTGGAGGGCGCCTTGGGCTTCAACCCGGGCATCGTGTGTGTTCTGGACGGCCCTGTCCAGTCTGGACTTTTGATCCGCAAGGTCGCGCTCCAAGGACTCGCACTTCTTGACGGTGTCCTGGAGCTCCTACTGGACCTCACTGACCCTAACCTCGTGCTTCTCACAGGCGGTCTTCTCCTTGGCCACTTTCTTCTCAGCCTCGGCCAGTGCCTTCTTGAGGGTTTCCACCTCGGTCGCTGCTCCTAACAAATAAAATGGTAGTTCAGCCACTATAATTTATTCATCCTTCCTCACTGTATACAAGATTATTGCATACCTCAGCTATCCTCTAGCTGCTTTTTAACGCGGCCGAGCTCCTCCTCGGTCCGCTCTAGACTTTTCTTTAGTCCGGAGACTTCCGCAGTATGCGAGGTCGCAGCCAGCAGCGATGCCTGCTTATTCACATAAGACATATAAAGTTAGACTCCTGCGAAAATTATTTGATCCTCTGTTTGGCTCTTCTTTCCGAACACAGACAGAGTATCAGGGGCTACTGTCTATACTATGACATTCTTTTCATAGTTGTGTTGCTTACCTCAAAGCCTGTTAGAAGTCTTGTGCACGCTTCAGTCAGTCCGCTCTTCGCAGATTGGATCCTCTCAATTACCATACCCATAAGGGTACGGTGTTCGTCAACAATGGAAGCACCTTACAGCGCTTCTAGTAAACTGTTCGGTGCCTCTGGATGGACAAAGGTCACCGGTGGAGTAGGCGCACCTTCCTCTTTCGAAAGAGGCGGCCTGCCTGATTCCGGAGCCGCAGGGGGGGATGGCTTTCTTCTTCCTCCTCCTCTTCCTTGTCGTCCTCGGCAACGGAGGAGTGAGCCTCGGCTTCTTCGGACATCACGTCTGAATTGCCCTTGCGACGGAGACCACCTCTGGTCCCCTTGGCCTTCTTCTTGGCCTTCTTCTCCGGCACCTGATAAGGTGCCAGAACCAGCATCTTCATCAGAAGCGGGATTGTTGGGTCTTTGGGCAGCGGAGCCGGACAGTTAATCCGTGCCACCATGTCTGTCCAGGTCTGAAAAAATTAATAGGGAGGCTTAGATGCCTTCCTCGAATATGCGAGTAAAGGGTATACCTTGAAAACATGAAAGAACTTACCAGATTAGCAGGGTGAGTAAAGTCATGCCCGGGATCCTTGGTCGTGGGCGGCGGCGCCTCGCTGGCCTTGAAGAGTACCTTCCAGATGTCTTCGTATGTCATGTTGAAGAGCTCCAGTAGGGTCTGGTGCTTGGCCGGATCAAACTCCCATAGATGGCAAGTCTGGCGTTGGCACGGAAGGATCCGGCGAACAAGCATCACCTGGATCATGTTGACGATCTTGATTCTCTTGTTTATCATGTTCTGAACGTGCATCTGGAGAACCATCACCTCTTCTAAGGAAGACCAGGTTAGGCCTTTCTCTTGCCAGGAGGTGAGCCGCATCGGGACTCTGGACCAGAATGCGGGAGCCGCCGCCCAGTTGATGCCGCGCGGCTCTGTGATGTAGAACCACCCCGACTGCCATCCTTTGACAGTCTCCACGAAGGAGCCTTCTGGCCAGGTGACATTGTGCATCGTGCCCATCATGGCGCCTCCGCACTCTGCTTGCTGACCGCTCACCACCTTTGGCTTCACATTGAAGGTCTTCAGCCATAGTCCAAAGTGAGGTGGGATGCGGGGGAAGGCCTCGCACACGACAATAAATGCCGAGATGTTGAGGATGGAGTTGGGGGCCAGATCGTGGAAGTCCAGCCCGTAGTAGAACATGAGTCCGTAGACAAACAGGTGGAGAGGGAATCCCAACCCGCGGACGAAGTGTGAGATGAACACCACCCTCTCCTGGGGCTCCGGGGTGGGGACGATCTGTCCGTTGGCCGGAAGCCGATGGGCGATTTCCTTGGCCAGGTACTCGGCCTCCTGGAGCTTCGTTATGCCCTTCTCCTTGATAGAGGAGGCCATCCACTTGCCTCCTGCTCCTGATCCGGACATGGTTGGAGTGCTTTTTTGGACGGAAAAGGTGAGAGCTTGGGTGCTGGAGCTCGAGAATGGATGGGCAGAGGAAGAGGAAGGCATGGGTGAAAAAGGGTGAACCCTTATCCCTTTGTAAAGGCAGTGAAAATTGTGCGCCTCCCCACTCGCCTTAAAACTCGTCTATTCCCCAAGGGTCGTGCGTATGGCACAGTTGGGTTACCCATGCCCGTATTGATGAGAATCCCGCAACAAGGGGACACGATCTCTGCTTTGACAAGACGTGCCAATGAAAGCGCACCTCGAAATATGGAGCGACAGGCTAAAAAATAGTTCTAATAATGGCCGGGAACGTGATGTCACGCTACAAAAAGTTGTCAGCATTTTGGACTCGTGAAATATTATACTCTCTACGGTTGTGGTGGTACTTGTTTTGCAGAGCCGGACACGATTCTTGTGTTCGAAGTCTACTTTGAAGTATTCGAAGAAGGAACCTGCCTTGCAATGCCGAAGACAATCTGCACGCCGGAGTCATCGTCAATGAAGCCTGGTACAGGGGGTACTGAGGGAGTCCTGGAATAAGGGCTCCTCGAATGGCCGGACTATATGCATGGGCTGGATTGTGGGCTATGAATATACAAGACAGAAGACTTCTTCCCGTGTCCGGATGGGACTCTCCGTTGTGTGGAAGGCAAGCTTGGCGATTCGGATATTTAGATTCCTTTCTCTGTAACCGACTTTGTACAACCCTAGCCCCCCTACGGTGTCTATATACACCGGAGGGTTTAGTCCATAGGACACAATCATAATCTCATAGGCTAGACTTCTAGGGTTTAGCCATTATGATCTCGTGGTAGATCAACTCTTGTAATATTCATATTCATCAAGATCAATCAAGCAGGAAGTAGGGTATTACCTCCATAGAGAGGGCCCGAACCTGGGTAAACATCATGTCCCCCGTCTCCTGTTACCATCGACTTTCAACGCACCGTTCGGGACCCCCTACCTGGGATCCGCCGGTTTTGACACCGACAGCCACATGCAGCAACGCCCGAAATACACAAGGGCAAGAATAAGGAAGACGCCGACAACGATCTGGGTCGTTGCTCTCTACTTTCTTGATGTGTTGTTGTAGGGCATGGAGACTAGTTCTCGCAGCGAGCGGCAATGATCTCTTTCATGTCCTCAATACGCTGCTTGGCAGGATCCACGGATTCCTCCACCAGCCTTTCACGCTCAATGCGGAGCATGGCATTCTCGTCCATAAGTTTCTTGATGATGACGTCTATCCTCTTCAACAAGGTAGTGGTCTCCTCGTGCTGCTTCGCCCTTCTAGCGATCTTCGCCCTTAGCTGGTCACGCTCGGTGCGTAGCTCTGCCTTGTCCTCCCTTAGTCCCTTAGTCCCGAGATGATACCGGTAGTGTTATCAAACAAGGCATCCATCTCATCCTGTAGCTTCGCCCAGCCAGAGATCCGATCCATCAGGTTATCGAGCATAGTGCACATACGCTTGTGAGAATCCTTGCCTGTCGGCGAGACATTTTCTCAGGCCACCGTGGCGCGGGAGGACCTCTCCGCTGCAACCGCCGCACGGCAGGACATATCTGCTGCTTCTGCGGCGCGGCTGGACCAGTCTGTTTCTTCGATGGCGCGGCGGGACTTCTGTGCTGCTTCGACGGCGCGGCAGGACCTCTGTGCTGCTACAGCTCCACGGCGGGACATGTCGGCTGCTTTCGCGGCAAGGAGGGACATCTCCCATGCTTCCACTTCCATGCTTGCCTCTCCCTGGTAGTAATTTCTCGACCCAAAACTCATGCAGGCCATGGCAGACGCAAGAGAACGACGATGAAAGACTTGTCTATTTTTGTTGATGAGGAATTGAGGAGGAATGTGCAGTCATCTTGGAGTAGGTAGTATTTATAACCGAGTAATACGCTGCTAAGTGGGAAACCGTTTAGGTTTTGATTGGTGTGAATAGGTTTGCAATTAAATATCACATTGCAATTTGGAATGTGATGGGAAGCAATCTCAAAATTTTGTTAATGGTTCTAGTTTCAAAGTGCGACATGATTCCCGGATGGCATAATGTGGGCACGCATTCTCGGATGTGTATGTGGCACTTGCACCATAGGATGCACCGCAATCGGCGATGTCAGCACACAACTTGTTCCATCAACCTTGTGTGCTCATTATTACCATCGCACACGCTTCTTTTAATTAAAATGTGTGCCCGTCTGGCGCACACACCTTGATCTATCTAACCGTTTCTATTTGTTGTGGCTAATCGCAAACAGTTCATCTGTGTGAAGTGTATGCCACCAATCGCACACACCTTGATCTGGCTGACCATTTTTGTTGTGTTGCCTAATCGAAAATAGTTCATCTAAGTGAACTTATGTCGTATATCACACACACCTTGATCTAGTTGACCATTTCTATTTTGTTTCCTAATCACAAACAGTTCATCCGAGTGAACTATATGCTATATATCGCATACACCTTCATCTGTCTGACCATTTATGTTGTGATGCTCATCGCAAACAGTTCCTTTGAGTGAACTATATGGCATGCATCACACACAAAATTATAATCTGAATAGTGTTTGATGTCTTCGCCATCGCAGATGTTTTGTATCTTTTTTGATGGTTTTATTACATCACAATTTTCAATTAATGCATCGCACACAGTTTCGTCGAAGGGTCTCTGATTGTAGTGTCAGGTTAGCAACATCCTGCAGTAGTGGAGGTCCCCAAGGAAAGGTTGGGCCAGACGGTGACCCAGCCCCAAGCATCTTCAATGCCATCACCATAGCCGGAGGCCTCCAATCCTACCACAACGATGGTGGGACCTGAGGTTGTTCCGCCCATCCCTCCCGTCCCAGGGAAGGTTACCGCAAGGTGGCCTGAGTAGATGGAGTAGCCTTAACGGGCTCTTCTATTACAAAAGAGCACTCTGCCCTCATCGGCACGACATTGTATGGCCTCTGGCCGATAGAGGCCAAAATGCACGAGGTCTTCAAGGGCTACGAGGTATGCTCCCCAGCACTTGTTTCATACATAAAAACATTTAATGTTCGTATTACTCATAGTCCACGGACGAAGCGGCTTTTATCCGAAGACTTTTTTATTGTACCATAGCATAGAACGTGTGAGTTCATGGCCAGCAGTAGCCCCCGAGCCCAAAGCTAGTTTTTAAGAAACTGATTTTGGGGTCGAGATAATTAGTAAAAAATCAAGATCTAGTAGCCCCTGAGACTTTGGTTGGTTTTATGAAATTGCCAAACTGAGGATCGATTTTGGTTTTGGGGGACCACTAAGTAGATTCACATGCACATGCCTCATCCTCGACTCTGAACTCTGCTTCCGAGGTGATTGTGGAGATAAATCAGAAGCTCGAGCGGTCTAAGGAGGACCTGATCTGATGTAAAAGCAGACCGAGCAGGCCCAAGGTATTTAAAAAGTTGGTACCTGATCAAATTTTATTTCGTATGTTGTTTGAGCTTTAATGTTGATGTCGAGCTGGTAGCTACGATGATGAATCTTGGGGCACTCAAGGCCGAGCTGGAAAGGGTTCGGCAGAAAGAGCGGTAATAGAAGACTATGGCCGCGAGGGTCGAGAAGGAGCTAGCTGAAGAAAAGGGAGCTCGGGGACAGGGCCAGGCTCGGGTCCTCGAGGTGGAGGACACCCTGATGGGCTGTACCAAGAATGCAACGCCCTTCGAGAGAAGGAGAAGCTGGCGACCGCGGAGCTCAAGAAGTTGAGCTTGGCGCATGCCGAGGTCCAGACTCGGGCCCGAGCAGATCGTGAAGCGCTCCAGCAAGTGTGGCAGATCGCTGCTGGTAAGCCATTTTTGCATCAGTGTGTTTTTGGATGCAAGGGGTTTGTCGAGCTCACTAAACTATGGCGATCCGCAGAGGCCTTTGCAGATCTCCCGAGGGGCGCATCTGTTGTCGGCCGTTGAGGGAGTCCTGGATTAGGGGGTCCTCGGGTGTCCGGCCTATTCTGTATGGGCCAGTCTGATGGGCCGTGAAGATACAACAGAAGACTATCCCCCGTGTTTGGGTAGGACTCCACTATGCGTAGACGGCAATATTGGTGTCCGGATATTCTATTTCCCTTCCTTGTATACCGGCTCTATACAACTCTATGTCCCTCCTGTGTCTATATAAACTGGAGGGTTTAGTCCGTAGAGGCAATGAGAATATTCATAGGCTAGGCATCTAGGGTTTAGCCATTACGATCTCGAGGTAGATCAACTCTTGTAACCCCTATACTCATAGAATACAATCAAGCAGGATGTAGGGTTTTACCTCCTTTAAGAGGGCCGAAACCTGGGTAAACATTGAGTCCTATCATCCCTTGTTACCATTGATCCTTAGACGCACAGCTTGGGCCCCCTACCTGAGATCTGCCGGTTTTGACACCGACAACCGTTACTTTGGCGCTCGGGAGGGCCATGATACGTCTCCGTCGTATCTACTTTTACAAACACTTTTGCCCTTGTTTTGGACTCTAACTTGCATGATTTGAAAGGAACTAACCCGGACTGACACTGTTTTCAGCAGAACTGCCATGGTGTTATTTTTGTGCAGAAATAAAAATTCTCGGAATGACCTGAAAATCCACGAAGCAACTTTCTGGAATTAGTAAAAAATATTGGTGAAAGAATCAACGTTAGGGGGCCCACACCCTGTCCACGAGGGTGGCCCCCCCCTAAGGCGCCCCCCTAGGGTGTGCCCCCTGCCTCGTGGCCCCCCTGAAGCTCCACCGACATCAACTCCAACTCTATATATTCACTTTCGCAGAGAGAAAAATCAAAGAGAAAGATTCATCATGTTGTACGATATGGAGCCGCTGCCAAGCCCTAAACTCTCTCGGGAGGGCTGATCTGGAGTCCGTTCGGGGCTCTAGAGAGGGGGATTCGTCGCTGTCGTCATCATCAACCATCCTCCATCACCAATTTCATGATGTTCACCGCCGTGCGTGAGTAATTCCATCGCAGGCTTGCTAGACGGTGATGGGTTGGATGACATTTACCATGTAATCAAGTTAGTTTTGTCAGGGTTTGATCCCTAGCATCCACTATGTTCTGAGATTGATGTTGCTATGACTTTGCTATGCTTAATGCTTGTCACTAGGGCCCGAGTGCCATGATTTCAGATCTGGACCTATTATGTTTTCATGAATATATGTGAGTTCTTGATTCTATCTTGCAAGTCTATAGTCACCTATTATGTGTTATGATCCGTTAACCTCGAAGTGACAATAATTGGTATACTTACCAGTGATGACCGTTGTTTGAGGAGTTCATGTATTCAGTATGTGTTAATGCTTTGGTCCGGCACTCTATTAAAAGGAGACCTTAATATCCCTTAATTTCCATTAGGACCCTACTGCCATGGGAGGGTAGGACAAAAGATGTCATGCAAGTTCTTTTCCACAAGAACGTATGACTATATTCAGAATACATGCCTACATTACATTGATGAACTGGAGCTAGTTCTGTGTCACCCTATGTTATAACTATTACATGAAGAATCGCATCCGACATAATTATCCATCACTGATCCAGTGCCTATGAGTTTTCCACATATTGCTCTTTGCTTAGTTACTTTACCGTTGCTGCTGTTACAACTACTACAAAACTGCTACTGTTATTTTTGCTACTGTTACCATTACTTCCATACTACTTTGCTACTAAATACTTTGCTGCAGATACTAAGTTATCCAGGTGTGGTTGAATTGACAACTCAACTGCTAATACTTGAGAATATTCTTTGGCTCCCCTTGTGTCGAATCAATAAATTTGGGTTGAATACTCTACCCTCGAAAACTGTTGCGATCCCCTACACTTGTGGGTTATCAAGACTATTTTCTGGCATCGTTGTCGGGGAGCATAGCTCTATTCTTTGAGTCACTTGGGATTTATATCTGCTGATCACTATGAGGAACTTGAAATACGAAAGAACTAAGATTTATCCCTTAACTACGAGGGGAGGTAAGGAACTGCCATCTAGGTTTGCACTAGATTCTCCTTCTATTATGAGTAAGCTTGCGACACCTAAACCTGCTTCTGATATGTATTCTGATATGTTGCATGTTACTGATGATGCCACTTCTACTATGCATGATACTTATGATGAAACTACTTCTGTGCTTGATACTACTGTGCCATTAGGTGAATATCTTGATGAACAACTTGCTAGGGTTAGAGAGAATGAAATTATTGAAACTGATATTATTGATGATAGTGATGATGAAGGTTCTCCCCCTAAATATGAATTGCATGTTGTTCCTGAGGGTTATGTTATGGATGAAGAAACTGCTAGAGATTTTCTTGCTTGCAATGGTAGATCTGATCTTAAGAAGTTACTAGCTAAATTGAAACAGAAATCTCTAAATGCTAGAATGAAATATGACCCTGCTTTTGCTACTTCACCTATCTTTGTTACTGATAAGGATTATGATTTCTCTGTTGACCCTGAGATAATTACTTTGGTTGAATCTGATCCTTTTTATGGCTATGAATCTGAAACTGTTGTGGCACATCTTACTAAGTTAAATGATATAGCCACCCTGTTCACTAATGATGAGAAATCTTGCTACTATTATATCCTTAAGATATTTCCGTTCTCATTAAAGGGTGATGCTAAAACTTGGTTTAATTCTCTTGATCCTGGTTGTGTGCGTAGTCCCCAGGATATGATTTATTACTTCTCTGCTAAATATTTCCCTGCTCATAAGAAACAAGCTGCTTTAAGGGAAATATATAATTTTGTGCAAATTGAAGAAGAGAGTCTCCCACAAGCTTTGGGGAGGCTTCTCCGGTTACTTAATGCTTTGCCTGATCATCCTCTTAAGAAAAATGAAATACTTGATATCTTTTATAATGGACTAACTGATGCTTCCAAGGACCACTTGGATAGTTGTGTTGGTTGTGTTTTCAAGGAAAGAACAGTCGATCAAGCTGAATTGTTATTGAATAATATGTTGACTAATGAAAATAATTGGACACTTCCTAAGCAAACTCCTGAGCCAATTCCTGAGCTGACTCCTAAACCAACTCTAAAGAAAAGGGGTGTTCTATTTCTCAGTCCTGAAGATATGCAAGAGGCCAAGAAATCTTTGAAAGAGAAAGGTATTAAAGCTGAAGATGTTAAGAATTTACGTCCCGTTGAAGAAATACATGGCCTTAATATACCACCTATCGAAGAAACACATGGTCTTCATAACCCGACACAGGTAGTAAAGGTAAATGCTCTCTATAGATATGAAAAAGTTGAAATCCCGTCTACTAAGTTTGCTAGCCAATGCTTGGATGAATTTGATGACTTTATGGCTAGACAAGAAAATTTCAATGCTTATGTTAGCAGACAATTAAAAAGTAATGCTTATTTGATTGGACACTTGAGTGATTATATGGCTAGAGTTAAAGGTGAACTTAAACTCATTAGCAAACATGCTTCTATGGTTAACACTCAAGCAGAACAAGTGCTTAAGGCTGAGAATGATTTGCTCAATGAACTAAATAATAAACATGATTTTGCTGTTAGAGTAGCACCTAGAACGGGTAAATTGACTCAGGAACCTTTGTATCCTCAAGGTCACCCGAAGAGATTTGAGCAAGATTCTCAGAGAAATAATGTAGATGCACCTAGTCCTTCTAAAAAGAAGAAAAGGAAAAATGATAGGACTTTGCATGCTTCTAGTGAACCTGTTGTAGACACACCTGAGAATCCCAACGATATTTCTAGTTCTGATGCTGAAACACAATCTTGTGATGAACATGAACCTAGTGATGATGTTCATGTTGATACTCAACCTAGCAATAATAATGATGTAGAGATTTAACCTGTTGTTGATATTGATAACCCACAATCAAAGAATCAACATTATGATAAAAGAGACTTTGTTGCTAGGAAACACGGTAAATAAAGAGAACCATGGGTTCAGAAACCCATGCCTTTCCCTCCTAAGCCATCCAAGAAAAAGGATGATGAGGATTTTGAGCACTTTGGTGAAATGATTAGACCTATCTTTTTACGTATGCACAAAACTGATATGCTTAAAGTGAACCCTTATGCTAAGTACATGAAGGATATTATTACAAATAAAAGAAAGATACCGGAAGCTGAAATTTCCACCATGCTTGCTAATTATACTTTTAAGGGTGGAATACCAAAGAAACTATGAGATCCAGGAGTACCAACTATACCATGCTCCATTAAAGGAAACTATGTTAAAACTGCTTTATGTGATCTTGGAGCCGGTGTTAGTGTTATGCCTCTCTCTTTATATCGTAGATTTGTATTGAATAAGTTGACACCTACTGAAATATCTTTGCAAATGGTCGATAAATCAACTGCTATACCTGTCGGTATTTGTGAGGATGTGCCTGTCGTGGTTGCAAACGTCACTATCTTAACGGACTTTGTTATTCTTGATATTCTCGAGGACGACAGTATGTCGATTATCCTTGGTAGACCCTTTTTGAATACTGTAGGGGCTGTTATTGATTGCAACAAAGGCAATGT
This sequence comes from Triticum aestivum, assembly GCF_018294505.1. Lineage (NCBI taxonomy): Eukaryota > Viridiplantae > Streptophyta > Magnoliopsida > Poales > Poaceae > Triticum > Triticum aestivum. The sequence continues at coordinate 128,708,837 of NC_057807.1, read as the reverse complement.
CACTTTTCATGTTAATGGTAATGAGCATACGGTACACTTTCCGAGGAAACAACCTCAAGTTCATAGCATCAATTCCATTGCAAAAATTCCAACTATTATTATTGGAGGTTTTGAATTTCCTCTTCCTACTGTTAAGAAGAAATATGATATTCTTATTATTAGGGATGTGCATATCCCCGTTGAGGTAACCTAGTGTTATTCGAAATTTCTTCGGTTCCATGTTATTTGGAATGAGTTTGTTAACAAGACTAGATGAACCTTGTTAGTGGATTCCTTTGATGATCATGAGATGGATGAAGTTAGAAGGCACAACCTTCTGTACCCTCTTTTTACTTTCTGTTATTTAGAATAAATAAAGCAAAAGTAGTATTTTCTGTCTGTTTTCTGAATTATCCATGCAATAAAAAATACCCCGAAAATAAAATTTCTCCAAATGCCCTGCAAATTTAATATGATTTTTTCTGGAATATTTAAGAATATCTGGCACTGAGAACACAGCAGGGGGAGCTGGCACCTAGCCACGAGGGTCAGGGGCGCGCCCTACCCCCCGGGCACATCCCCTGCCTCGTGAGCCTATGGTGCCCTCCCTCCACTTATTCCTGCAGCCATGCACTTCTTCTTCCTCCCAAAAAATCACTATCCAGCTCAAGCACAAGTTCTAGCTCATCTTGCTACCATTTTTGATCTCCTTGCTCAAAGCTGGATTCACAAAACTGCTTTGGGGGATTGTTCCTTGGTATGTGACTCCTCCAATGGTCCTTAGTTTTTGTTCTAGTGCTTTATTCATTGCAAATTTTTGCTGCCTAGATGACCCTGTTCTTGAGCTTGCATGTCAAATTTATATGGTCCAAAGTAATTCTAATGCATGATATAGCCTCTAGGCACTTGTGGGAGTAGTTGCTATCAATCTTGTTGAGTTTGGTTCACTTTTATTTTGAGTTACTAAAAATTTCAGAAAATTTCAGAAAAAGATGAAGAGATTTTTGAGGGGCTCTTCTAGCCAAAGCTTGAAGGAGAAACAAAGTAAGGAGAATAAGAAGCCAAAGTATAATCTCCCTCGCGTCGCGGAAGTTCGGCCGTGTGAATGGCCTTGTGATGATTTCTTGAGAGCAGCCGGTATTCATGATGATTTTTATTCTTTGGCTGATAATGCGGGCCTCACTGACTTCCTCCACGACCAGCTCGATCAGTATCTCCTAGTCACTAATACTTTTGTGCAAATTTTTTACTTTCATCCTAAGAAATCACCTCCTTCAGTAGAGTTTCATTTATATGATGAGGCTAGGGAGATGTCACTATATGAATTTTGTGCGGTTTGCAAGATACCCTTCGAGGGCAGCTTAGAGGAACCACATTGTAAAGATGTGGATGGATTTATTAATACTATTACTATAGGGGAAACGAGGAAGGTTTCCGATGCAAGAATTACTAGCATACGCTTTCCTGTTCTACGTTACATTGCAATATTTGCTAGTAGATGCTTAATTGGTCGCAGAAACTGTGGAAACCTTAGTGTTCCTAATATTATTATTTTGTTCCATGCTTTATTTCGTGATAACTCTGTTAGTATGGGCGCTATTATTGCTAAACGATTAAGTTTGAACCGTACAAAGGGCCCCATCTTTGGAGGTATCTAAGTTTCACGCCTTGCTAAACACTTTAGGATACCTATTAGGCACTATGAGAAAGACGAAAAGCTGTTGCCCCCTACTTTTTTAGATTATAAGAGCATGGTAGCGCATGAGTTTATTGTTAAAAATGATGAGAAGAGGCTTAAGTATAGTTTGAGATTTCATAAAACTCACAGTGAGACTATTATCCTGCCTGCACCCTCTTTGTTTGACTTAACTGCAGGCCCTTACCTCATCTTGCCGGAGGCCATTTATGTGTACTGGGGCCAGAAATCAGCTCCAGAGCCTGATCCAGAACCACCACTCGATCCTTATCGACCATCCTGTTATCAGTGGGATCCGGAGGAGATCGCCAACCAGTGACAGTCAGATGACACATCTCAGTATGACACCAGTTACAACTTCGGATATCCGCCAGGCCATCCATGGGTATAGACCAACTTAGGCCAAAAGCCTAAGCTTGGGGGAGTACGTATTTCTCACCGACATTACATTCATGTTCACACACTCATTCTAGTTGTCTGTGCTCATACTTTTTCATTGTATTATCCATGCTAGTTTATTTTCTTTTTTCTCGCTTTCTTCTTGTGTGTTTGATAAACCTTAAGAAAAACAAAAAAATAGTTAGTTTACTTTCCATGCTTGTAGTAGTAATATTAAAAGAAAACCCAAAAAGATTTCTTGTTCTTCTTTTGCTTGTTGGGAGCTTTCCCGCGCAAATAGTTTCTTTTCTTTTCTTTGGGGGTCGAGAGGAGCATACCGTAATCAAAATGTTAAGTGGCTCTTATATGCATTATTGTTGATTTAACCATGAGCCCATATTACCTTGTCTTCTCCCTTGAATTGAATGCTTGCATATTCCAGCTTAGTCGAATGCACGTACACTGTTATTATTATACACATCATTCGGTCGTGCAAGTGAAAGGCATTAATGACGATATATGATGGACTGATTGAGATGAGAGAAGCTGGTATGAACTCGACCTCTCTTGTTTTTGTAAATATGATTAGTTCATCGTTCCTGATTCAACCTATTATGAATAAACATGTTTGCAACGACAATCAGAGATTATAGTTGCTTGTGCCATGTTTAATTAGCTAGGAGCTTATAATGGTTTACCTTGCGTGCCAACATGCTATTAAAATGGTTGTGATGTGGTATGATAGGGTGGTATCCTCCTTTGAATGATTCGAGTGACTTGACTTGGCACATGTTCACGCATGTAGTTGAAACAAAATCAACATAGCCTTCACTATATTTATGTTCATGGTGGATTATATCCTAATCATGCTTGCACTCGGTGTTGATTAATTTTAATGCATGTTCATGACTGTTGTCGCTCTCTAGTTGGTCGCTTCCCAGTCTTTTACTAGCCTTCACCTGTACTAAGCGGGAATACTGCTTATGCATCCAAATTCCATAAACCCCAAAGTTATTCCATATGAGTCCACCATACCTTCCTATATGCGGTATTTACCTATCGTTCCAAGTAAATTTGTATGTGCCAAACTCCAAACCTTCAAATGAAATTCTGTTTTGTATGCTCGAACAGCTCATGTATCAACTAGGGTTGTCTGTATCTTCCATGTTAGGCGGGTTATTCTCAAGAGGAGTGGACTCTGCTCCTCACTCACGAGAAAATGGATGGTCACCAGGATGCCCAGTCCCATGCTCAAATCAAATCAAAATAATTAAACAAAACTCCCCCAGGATTGTTGTTAGTTGGAGGCACCCGTTGTTTCGGGCAAGCCATGGATTGATGCTTGTTAATGGAGGGGGGGTATAAACTTTACCATTATGTTTGGGAACCGCCTATAATGTGTGTAACATGCAAGATATCAAGATCTCTTGGTTATTATGTTGACAGTGAAAGTATACCACTCAAAATGTTATTTATCTCTATTTCAAAATCAAGCTCTGGCACCTCTACAAATCCCTGCTTCCCTCTGCGAAGGGCCTATCCATTTACTTTTATGTTGAGTCATCACCCTCTTATTAAAAAGCACCCCCTGGAGAGCACCACTGTCTTTTGCATGCATTACTATTAATTTATATTGGGTATGACTATGACTGGATCTCTTTTACCATGAATTACAATGTTTAGTCAGTCCTTAATCTTTAAAGGTGCTCTGCATTTATGTTTTGCGGTCTCAGAAAGGGCTAGCGAGATACCATCTTCTTATATCATATTATGATTGTTTTGAGAAAGTGTTGCCATTTGAGTTTTATTATTATTGCTCGCTAGTTGATTATGCCATTGATATGAGTAAACATGAGACCTGAGTGTTATTGTGAATATGGTTAGTTCATAATCTTTGCTGAAAACTTGAATGCTGGCTTTACATATTTGCAACAACAAGAGCAAACAGAGTTTGTAAAAGTTTTTCTTTATCACTTTCAGTTTGTCAATTGAATTGATTGAGGACAAGTAAGGGTTTAAGCTTGGGGGAGTTGATACGTCTCCGTCGTATCTACTTTTCCAAACACTTTTGCCCTTGTTTTGGACTCTAACTTGCGTGATTTGAATGGAACTAACCCGGACTGACGTTGTTTTCAGCAGAACTGCCATGGTGTTATTTTTGTGCAAAAATAAAAGTTCTCGGAATGACCTGAAAATCCACAGAGCCACCTTTTGGAATTAATAAAAAATATTGGCGAAAGAATCACTGTCAGGGGGCCCCCACCGTGTCCATGAGGGTGGGGGCACGCTCCCCCAAGGGCGCGCCCCCTGCCTCATGGGCCCCCTGAAGCTCCACCGACGTCAAATCCAACTCTATACATTCACTTCCACGGAGAAAAAAATCAGAGAGAAAGATTCATTGCGGTTTATGATATGGAGCCGCCGCCAAGCCCTAAGCTCTCTCGGGAGGGCTGATCTGGAGTCCGTTCGGGGCTCCGGAGAGGGGGATTCATCGCTGTCGTCATCATCAACCATCCTCCATCACCAATTTCATGATGCTCACCGCCGTGCGTGAGTAATTCCATCGTAGGCTTGCAGGACGGTGATGGGCTGGATGAGATTTACCATGTAATCAAGTTAGTTTAGTTAAGGTTTGATCCCTAGTATCCACTATGTTCTGAGATTGATGTTGCTATGACTTTGCTATGCTTAATGCTTGTCACTAGGGCCTGAGTGCCATGATTCCAGATCTGAACCTATTATGTTTTCATGAATATATGTGAGTTCTTGATTCTATCTTGCAAGTCTATAGTCACCTATTATGTGTTATGATCCGTTAACCCCGAAGTGACAATAATCGGGATACTTACCAGTGATGACTGTAGTTTGAGGAGTTCATGTATTCACTATGTGTTAATGCTTTGGTCTGGTACTGTATTAAAAGGAGGCCTTAATATATCTCAGTTTCCATTCGGACCCCGCTGCCACGGGAGGGTAGGAAAAAAGATGGCTTGCAAGTTCCTTTCCATAAGCATGTATGACTATATTTGGAATACATGCCTACATTACATTGATGAACTGGAGCTAGTTCTGTGTCACCCTATGTTATAACTATTACATGAGGAATCGCATCCGACATAATTATGCATCACTGATCCAATGCCTATGAGCTTTTCACATATTGCTCTTTGCTTAGTTACTTTACCATTGCTGCTATTACGACTACTACAAAACTGCTACTGTTACTTTTGCTACTGTTACTGTTACTTCCATACTACTTTGCTACTAAATACTATGCTGCAGATACTAAGTTATCCAGGTGTGGTTGAATTGACAACTCAACTGCTAATACTTGAGAATATTCTTTGGCTCCCCTTGTGTCAAATCAATAAATTTGGGTTGAATACTTCACCCTTGAAAACTGTTGTGATCCCCTACACTTGTGGGTTATCAGGCCATGCCACGGAGACAATGTTCTAGCAACGGATCCAGGCGCCATCGCATTCGGTGTTGCGGAATCACCAGATGAAGCGCCTAATGGAGCTCTTCCATATGGCGAAGCCAGACCTGGAGGATCCCTGCATCCATCTCTGGCCCATGGAAGCACTATCGACCAACTTCTTCGGTCTGGCGGCCCGTTATCAAGAAGCCGGTCCCCAAGTGACGCGCTGGAAGAGGTCCACGTGCTTGTAGGGTGTCCAGCTGGCGTATGCTTGCATGAAGACGCACTCTTCGCGCCTTCATGCAACACCCATGGCCTCGGGGCCCCCTGAAGGGAAAGACCGAACAGCGGAGTAGTTCCTTGCCGGGGTGATAGAGGGACCTCAAATCACTGAGGCCCAGTGCCCTAAGGACACCTTGTATGTTTAAGTTTGCACTTTATAATGCCGAAATTTGACGGGATGTAGAAAACTTCCCTTTGTTTAAAATGAATGCGGCTTTATATTACCATGTGTGCTTGTGTATATTTTTTTGACTCCCGCGTGACCGATTTAATACTGAAAGCGACCAATCATCGGCTTCAGCCCCTTTGTACAGGATACAGAGGGTGTTTCATAGGCAATTGTCAGGACCTCGACTCAATGCCACATCGATCTAGCATGTAACAGCTCATATCACTTTGCGGCCTCACGCACGGTATTCCCACGGGTGTCGCCTTACCTTTGCCCGGGACCGTTTGCGTCTTTTGGCACACGTATATGATAGTGTCGCTAGCATCCATATGATAAGGAGCCCGGGCTGACATGGCTAGTCGTAAACCCAAAGTGGCACAAACTTACAGGGACAGGCATCCATGACCCAGCATCGAACGTGTCGGTCATCAGCGAGTGAATCCAGGCTGTAGCACTAGGCTAGCAGGACTCCGGTGAGCCGGACTGTAGCGGGCTAACAGGACTCCGGTATTCATCGCGTGACATTTCCCCGAGGGGACAGACACAGGAACGAAGAAGGACACATGCCGGCCAGCCTAAGTGTTCCGGAGCAGCAGCAAGCTACCATGGCTCAGTGGAAACACTAGGAGACATTTCCCGGTAAGAGAGGATACTAAGGATAAACAACTAGATAGTCAGATCCCACACATACCAAGCATTTCAATAACATACACACAACATGCTCGATATGTGCAAATACAACATGGCATCACAACATGACTCTACAACTCAAGTATTTATTCATTAGGCTCCGAGGAGCGAGATATTACAAACAGGGGTCCTACGACCCAACATTCAGAGCATACAAGTCAAAACACAAGCGGAAGCTATCATGTCTGAGTACAGACATCTATAAATGAAAAGGCTGAGAAGCCTGACTATCTACCAGATCCTGCCGAGGCACAAGATCGTAGCTGAGGTATCAAGCTAAACGTCGAAGTCCACGCGGAACTACTAGCGACACCGAAGTCTCTTTGCAAAAACATAAAATAGGCAAACGTGAGTACAAATGTACCCAGCAAGACTTACATCAGAACTAACTACATATGCATCAATATCAACAAAGGGGATGGTGGGGTTTAACTGCAGCAAGCCAGCTTTGACTCGGTGGCTATCCTAAACTACGACTACAAGCAACTCTTTTGAGGAGGCGCACACGAGTCCACATATTCACCAACCAATACACCACTATGGAACCGCTCCCGTCTCCCTACGAGAACGCCATCCATAGCACTCACGCTTATCTTGCGTATTTTAGAGTATCCACTTTCACTTGTCTATGAACTGATATAAGTAACCCAGAAGTCCTTTTCCGCGGACACGGCTATTCGAATAGATGATGTTAACCCTGCAGGGGTGTACTTCTTCATACATGTTTCCACCACTTAGCGTCTGCACACGACATGAGCTCGGCAGACTTCAAGCAAAAGCCGACATGGGTGTAGACCACGACCTACCTAAACACTCAAGTCTCTAGTCCAGGTTTATCGCCTATTCGAGTTCCATCCATGAGGAGATCCGACCGGAGTTTCTCTCACAGCCCCAAACGATGTGTGCAGGGTTCCCGAGATACCTAACGGGTATCCGGTACACCCGGCCACGTGCCTACCGCATCACAGCCCACCCCTACGGTCAGCGCTGTCCACGGCCTCCAGCATACTACAAACACCAGAAACTACTTGCAACTCCTGGACAGAGGACTAGGGTGAATAAGAAGTCGAGCGGGGTCATATTTCAGGGCCCAATGTATGGTAGTAGCTGAATCACGGATCACAAACACAGAACTCAGTTCCTGAGGATGGCTTCAATGAGACAACCCACCATGTACTCCTACATGGCCTCTCACCGTTACCTTTTACCAAATCGTGTTCACACACTTAGCTCACACACAGTAGGACATGTTCACACACCTCTGATTCATCCCCGATGAATCAGACCTGACTCAACTCTAAGCAATAGCAGGCATGACAAACAAGCATGAAAGAGTAGGCACATCAGGGCTCAAACAACTCCTACTCATGCTAGTGGGTTTCATCTATTTACTATGGCAATGACAGGTCATGCAGAGGATAAGGGGTTCAGCTACCGCAGCAAGTAACAAATATGTCGTTGTTGTCCTAATGCAGTAAAAGAGAGCAGGAGCGAGAGAGTAGGATTGTATCGGAATGAACAAGGGGGTTTTGCTTGCCTGGCACTTCTGAAGATAATATAGCTCTTCATCGGTGTCATCGATCACATCGTCGGTATCACGTCTATCGAGAGGGGGCAATCACCGGCAACTGAGGAAAAACACAATCAATGCAATGCACAATATGATGCATGAATGTGACATGGCAATATGCTGTGGTTTGTGCTAATGCAACTAAAACTAGATTAAATGAAGTTGGTTTGAATCCAAGATTCAAACTCAAACTCCATATGTGGATATTTAAATGCCATTAATATGATTTGTGCTAAACAGCACCTATAAGTTGTTCTAACATGCATGAAACCAGTACAGATGGATAGATTGGATTTTTCTGATCATTTTTCATATATAAATTATTTCATTTGGAGTTATGGTTGAATTTCTATGAATTTTTGAAGTTTTAGCTATTTTCTGGAATTTCCTGATTATTTATAAAATAAACTAAATTCCAGAAAAGGAATATTGCGTCAGCATGACGTTGGCATGACGTCAGCAGGTCAACAGGGGCTGGTCCGGGTCAAACCTGACCAGTGGGGTCCACTGGTCAGTGACTGGGGCTGGTTAGTGCCGCTGACGTGTGGGCCCAGTCAACGGCCACGTCAGCGCGGTCAAAACTGACGCGTGGGGCCACTGCAATTAGATTAAACCTAATATATTTTAGTTAGCCGGTTAGTTAGGCCGCAGGGCCCGCATATCAGTGAGAGTGTGGGTTAATTAGTGGAGTCATTAACTACTAACGACGGTGCCACGTCAGCTGCCGGCGTTTAACCGCCGGCGACCTCAGATCGCGGCGGCGTCCGCGTCGGGATTGCGCTACAGGCCATGGTTTGGGGCGCGGGGAGCATCTACGGGGAGCTGGCGGAGTGGCGCTTCCAGTGGTGGAGGCGGCTGGAGCGGAGGTGGCCGGAGTCGTCACCGGCGTTGACCATGGCGGTCGCCGGAGTTCGGGCGAGGGCGGCCGCGTGGTTCCAGTGCATGGGGGAGCTAGTTAGGGGTCCCGTTGGACTCGCCGTTGCTCCAGGAGCACGCCGAAGGCTCAAGCTCGAGCGGAGACGCACGGTGGCTGCGAGAGCAACGACCATGGCGGACGGCGGCGCTCGGGTACGGCGGCTGGCATAGCTAGAGGATAGGAACGAGCTCGGGGAGGAGGGGGAAAGACGGAGGATCTCACAGCGCATCGGGTGGGGTCATCGACGAGCTCGGGGGCGCACGAATGACGGTGAATCGGCGGCGACCATCGGCGGCGGTCGAGGATGAAGACGATGGCGTGGAGGCGATGCAGAGCTTCCTGAGGGGCTTGGCTCGGTGGGGAGGAAGAGGGGGTCGAGGCGGAGCTCCTGAGCTTAGCGGAAGGGCGAGGGGTGGCCGGTGGCTGCGGCAATCGGCATCGGCGGCGATGGTGGCGTGTCGGTGGTGCTGCGGGAGAGAGCAGAGGAGGGGGAGGAGCACAGGGGGAGTGAGAAGGGTCGGGGGGGTTGCGTGGCGTCGCGGACGGGGTCCAGGGCGATGAGGGGAAGGCGGCAAGCAGGAGGTGGCCGGGGCATCGCCAGCGCTCGCCACCGAGCTGCTTCGGGGCGAGGGGAGGAAGACGACAGGAGGAGGTGGGCTGGGCCGCACTGGGCCGGTCCTGTTGGGCCACCAGGTGGGCTGCGAGGTGAGCGCCAGGTAAGTGCTCTGTTTTATTTTCTGTTTGTTTTATTTTTTTAAATTTGTTTTGCCACTGTTTTGAATTTAAAATAATTCAAACAATGCCAAAAACTCCTCTGAATATTTTTATTTTGCTTGATGGACTTTTCCAAAAGCTCATAAAATATTTCAGGGGTATTTGAAATTATATTTAATTATATGAATATAATTCAAATTCAAATAGCTAATGATTTAAATTCAAAGTCCCAAGATTAAGTCCTTAAAAATGTTCAATATTTTGGTTGGGACCAGAACCCTTGCCAAAAATTATCAAACATTTAAGAAGAGCATTTTGGAACAATGAATGAGATTTTAGGGTTTTTGCCCTTCTTTTATTTAAGTTTTTGAGGCTTCCAAATTTCCTCAGTTCAAGTTTCAAAAATTTAAACATGATGCAAACACTAGGCAGCACCAGAAGCTAGGGATGTGACAACTCACCCCCACTAAACAAGAATCTCGTCTCGAGATTCAAGCGTAGGGTAAGATGAAGGGGAAACGCAAACTAGTATAATCTTCACAATCCAGGCTGCACTTCATAAAAGCGTTGATTCGATCACCATCTTTGTCCCGTCGTCTTGCTCTGAGAACTCCAACTAGCATGACAGCAAGAGGAAAAGGACAACTTCGGAAGAATCGATCTTCTCAAAGATCAATCAACTTAGGATCAACTCGCAGAATGAGGCATAGCAACATCTCTCGAGCTGAGAGACGAAGCACACCTCTAGAGGGATGGAGTGGAATAGATGACGAGGGTTCACTAGGTAGACAACAATTCCACACTTAAAAAGGTGGTAAGCGATTGTCAACGTAGCGAGAGTTGAGTTGCCATGATACCACAACGAGGCACCTTAGGGATGGTGAATCATAGATATATCCCCTTAAGTGGCAAAAAGAATTACCTTTGATTCAGAGATCATTGAAACTCTTTAAACCAGCCTAAGCCAATTCTCGAGCGATCGTTTGGAGGGGGTCGGTAGAATGGCATACTCGGACTTGGATGATGTGGATTACCTTGTTGAAGACAACATAATGGATGAATTTGCTTATCACCGGAAATGGAAGAGACCCATGGTGGAATGGCACATTGGCGGTGCAAGCTGGGAACAAAATGCAAATGCTGGGAATGATTCTGGTAGCTGGGGAAGAATCCAACAATAGAGAGTGAATTCACTGTTTGAAAAGGTCATAGCATTGCCGAGGAAACTGAGAGCACTATGTAATTAATGCCGACGATAAAACCTAGCACTTACGCGTGCTCTCAAGAACTTGAGTATCTCCATAATCATCAAGGTTTTACCAACATCCGTGTCAAGGGTGCTGGCAACACAACATACTACCATGATGAATAGAGATGGACGATGTAGATGCAAAGGAAGATAACACTTTCTCAGATTTCATCTTAGCGGGGCCAAGGGGACGAAATCTGAATGATCGACTGAGAGACATTTAGCACTCCGCTTCTAATGTTCTCCTTGATGTGCTAGTGTATCCCATTCATAGATATGGTTTGATAACTAGAACATCAAGTAAAAGGTCGGACTTCGGGAGCTCAAGAATCCATAAGGAGTAACTTATTGGATTAAAACCCTACGAAATCCTTATGGGGAGGTGGCCAACTTCCTTAATCAAGATATTATAATAATAGGTCTTCCGACTGGGTGTGTTGGCCATGACATCCACTTTACCGGTTTCCGAGGGACCGATATTATAGTTCTTGGGAAATGTTCCAGACCATCATATCTGCCTGAGATTCAGATCTGGTTGGTGTCAGGATATTCCAGACTCATCGAGTCTAGGAAGAAAAATGAAAGTTTGCAACACAAATTGACGGGATGATGTTGCGAGATTCTCGGGAGATGAACTACGATAGCAAGCTCCAAAACATGAGCTGGTTCTGCTACACACATGTGAACATGTTGTCTCAGACAAACATGATCACATGGTAGTCTTACAATAAAACACTACCGAGTTCCGGTGGGGAACCATCATCGGGGATATCAAAGTCCTTGCATAAGGTATACTCTTAAGAAGGAGCTTCTTCTCCTTGAACAAATCAATCAGTGGCTTGGTGTACTAGGGATACGTATAGAATACTTCGCACATGCATGACTGACTTGGGATGATTCCAGAGGAGGCAACATTGACTTTCTCGAATCCACAGCGGTAACTTGCATCAAATGCACATGAACTAGAGGAAGTCACTTCTTACATTCGAACATATGCTTCATGAGCTAGCATGAACAAATGCTTTCAAAAGTTTCCAACACTAGCTTAATGTTTAACAAAATTATGGAGAAGACAAGGATGTTGTCGATGGGCTCAACCACAATTCATCCAGGTTTCCATATAAAAGGAATTCCATAGTTAGGTGAACACGGTGATAGCATTGGTCAGACCAAAAGATATAATGGTGTATGCTCGAGGAAAATCCACGAATAAGACAACATTACGAACATCGTTGGTTCTGATTTGATTTGAGAATAGCCCACACTCAAATCAAAGTTTTGGCAGGACAATAGCTCTAGCAACTGGTCTCAAGGATCAATTGATGAAGATATCATCCTTCTTCAACACACACAAGAAGATATCCCTTAAAATGAACTAAGCCATGCAAGCTTTTATCCTCCAACTCTCCAAGTTGTTGTCTGGCTTAACCAACTAGCTCAGGGATATCCAACACGGATTCTTGGGAAGGAGTGGTTTATTGGAAACCAACTTGATCATGAGCTCAACATAACAGTCAGGTGACAACCTGGTGATACTTTTGAGAAGATATTCGGAAAATCACGAACCACCGATATGTTACTAAGATCGAGAACAATCTTGCTTTTCAGGGCAAGACGATATGATCAAATGAGCGAGGACTTGACAAAATCCTAACTCATCAATCGAAATGTGCACCAGGAAGATGGACAAGGTAGCACGATCAATCTTAGAATGATGATTCAAGAACCAACACGTTAAGAATGAGGTTATTGTCCATTTAACTACCAAGCAACAAGGTTGCTAGGAGTATTGATTTCACACATCACGATTCACTTGTCGACATTCCGGTTATAACAACACGGGAACCGAGAAATGAATAATGATGGAGAGAAGTATCACTGCACCAAGAATTCATAGGATGGTGTGCAATTCCCATGATAATCTTAATATAAAGATGGTAACACTCCAGGGTGGAACAGAACAAAAACTGGATTAGTATTTTGATCTGCGGAGTACAACTGCTAAGACCCAATCCTGGGTATGGATGAGGTACTGGAGTTTGTTTCTCCTAGTCATTCCGGAATAGAATGGCTTGACGGACCACAAGAGTAGTAGGAATGCACGCATACTCTTGACTATCAAATGATAGACCAGGGTTAAAAGACAACTAAGAGGGACAACTCAAAGAACATATAATTTTCTGAGTTGTGGATGCATAGATTAGTATGTCGAACCAAGTTCAATATGTTTCTTCCGGATAACCCATGCAGAGAGGTAGGACTGGCAGAGTCACGATTTATGAATGGAGAACTCCTTAAGAGTACTCTGATTGTGATCTTTTGGTTCAAATAACTTCTGCCTGAATGGTTCATGGTATTTGGAAGAAGGAAATACCACGGACCTCGAGGACTATCGCAAGGTTACCATTAACCTAAAGGAACTAGCAAACACTATCAACATGAAGTAAGTAGAGTGAATCTCGGGTTCAAGAACCCAGGAATAGAATACCTACTACTAAGTAGCATCACGGGATGCTTTCGAGAATAAAGGCCAGAAGCATCACAGTGGGACGCAAATCATGGCTAGATTACTAGATGATCCCCTAGGACACCTAGGGTCATAATAATAATTCCAACATATATGTCGAGGCAATAGAGTATCTCAACTCACTAATTTGTGTGATTAATCTGACCAAAAGGACATCAGGAACGGGAAGAAGGGATTTGCAAATGCATCAGACTGTTTAGAAACCTGGGATGACTCGGACATCATAACAGCTGTAAATGCTCAGAAAAGATTTGAGACGTTCACAAAAATGGTGGCATAACCACTCAGAAGCACAATATCAAGGTTTCGAGATCAACAATTAACATACGGAAGTAATAGGAACTGAAACGAGGCTTAAGTCCAACAATCTTACAAGTCTACCGATTAGTAACACGTGATCCTGATAGAAAGAAGAGAAATCCTAATTCCTTAACCCCGTAGGAAAGATAAGATGACTCAGATCAGAAGGGCATAAGGTATAAGGAGTAAAAAGAGCCTTACGTTCCCATCCCACAATCAATTCCCTTATATAACTAAAGAATTTCTAGACTCAACTTCGACCAGTTTGGCTTGGTAAACCTATAGGCAGTCAAGCTCTGATATCAAAGCTGTCAGGACCCCGACTCAATGCCACATCGATCTAGCATGTAACAGCTCATATCATTTTGCGGCCTCACGCACGGTATTCCCACGGGTGTCGCCTTACCTTTGCCCGGGACCGTTTGCGTCTTTTGGCACACGTATATGATAGTGTCGCTAGCATCCATATGATAAGGAGCCCGGGCTGACATGGCTAGTCGTAAACCCAAAGTGGCACAAACTTACAGGGACAGGCATCCATGACCCAGCATCGAACGTGTCGGTCATCAGCGAGTGAATCCAGGCTGTAGCACTGGGCTAGCAGGACTCCGGTGAACCGGGCTGTAGCGGGCTAACAGGACTCCGGTATTCATCGCGTGACATTTCCCCAAGGGGACAGACACAGGAACGAAGAAGGACACATGCCGGCCAGCCTAAGTGTTCCGGAGCAGCAGCAAGCTACCATGGCTCAGTGGAAACACTAGGAGACATTTCCCGGTAAGAGAGGCTACTAAGGATAAACAACTAGATAGTCAGATCCCACACATACCAAGCATTTCAATAACATACACACAATATTCTCGATATGTGCAAATACAACATGGCATCACAACATGACTCTACAACTCAAGTATTTATTCATTAGGCTCCGAGGAGCGAGATATTACAAACAGGGGTCCTACGACCCAACATTCAGAGCATACAAGTCAAAACACAAGCGGAAGCTATCATGTCTGAGTACAGACATCTATAAATGAAAAGGCTGAGAAGCCTGACTATCTACCAGATCCTGTCGAGGCACAAGATCATAGCTGAGGTATCAAGCTAAACGTCGAAGTCCACGCGGAACTACTAGCGAGACCGAAGTCTCTCTGCAAAAACATAAAATAGGCAAACGTGAGTACAAATGTACCCAGCAAGACTTACATCAGAACTAACTACATATGCATCATTATCAACAAAGGGGATGGTGGGCTTTAATTGCAGCAAGCCAGCTTTGACTCGGTGGCTATCCTAAACTACGACTGCAAGCAACTCTTTTGAGGAGGCGCACACGAGTCCACATATTCACCAACCAATACACAACTATGGAACCGCTCCCGTCTCCCTACGAGAATGACATCCATAACACTCACGCTTATCTTGCGTATTTTAGAGTATCCACTTTCACTTGTCTATGAACTGATATAAGTAACCCAGAAGTCCTTTTCCGCGGACACGGCTATTCGAATAGATGATGTTAACTCTGCAGGGGTGTACTTCTTCATACATGTTTCCACCACTTAGCGTCTGCACACGACATGTGCTCGGCAGACTTCAAGCAAAAGCCGACGTGGGTGTAGACCACGACCTACCTAAACACTCAAGTCTCTAGTCCAGGTTTATCGCCTATTCGGGTTCCATCCATGAGGAGATCCGGCCGGAGTTTCGCTCATAGCCCCAAACGATGTGTGCAGGGTTCCCGAGATACCTAACAGGTATCCGGTACACCCGGCCACGTGCCTACCGCATCACAGCCCACCTCTACGGTCAGCGCTGTCCACGGCCTCCAGCATACTACAAACACCAGAAACTACTTGCAACTCCTGGACAGAGGACTAGGGTGAATAAGAAGTCGAGCGGGGTCATATTTCAGGGCCCAATGTATGGTAGTAGCTGAATCATGGATCACAAACACAGAACTCAGTTCCTGAGGACGGCTTCAATGAGACAACCCACCATGTACTCCTACATGGCCTCTCACCGTTACCTTTTACCAAATCGTGTTCACATACTTAGCTCACACACAGTAGGACATGTTCACACACCTCTGATTCATCCCCGATGAATCAGACCTGACTCAACTCTAAGCAATAGCAGGCATGATAAACAAGCATGAAAGAGTAGGCACATCAGGGCTCAAACAACTCCTACTCATGCTAGTGGGTTTCATCTATTTACTGTGGCAATGACAGGTCATGCAGAGGATAAGGGGTTCAGCTACCGCAGCAAGTAACAAATATGTCGTTGTTGTCCTAATGCAGTAAAAGAGAGCAGGAGCGAGAGAGTAGGATTATATCAGAATGAACAAGGGGGTTTTGCTTGCCTGGCACTTCTGAAGATAATATAGCTCTTCCTCGGGGTCATCGATCACATCGTCGGTATCACGTCTATCGAGAGGGGGCAATCACCGGCAACTGAGGAAAAACACAATCAATGCAATGCACAATATGATGCATGAATGTGACATGGCAATATGCTGTGGTTTGTGCTAATGCAACTAAAACTAGATTAAATGAAGTTGGTTTGAATCCAAGATTCAAACTCAAACTCCATATGTGGATATTTAAATGCCATTAATATGATTTGTGCCAAACAGCACCTATAAGTTGTTCTAACATGCATGAAACCAGTACATATGGATAGATTGGATTTTTCTGATCATTTTTCATATATAAATTATTTCATTTGGAGTTACGGTTGAATTTCTATGAATTTTTGAAGTTTTAGCTATTTTCTGGAATTTCCTGATTATTTATAAAATAAACTAAATTCCAGAAAAGGAATATTGCGTCAGCATGACGTTGGCATGACGTCAGCAGGTCAACAGGGGCTGGTCCGGGTCAAACCTGACCAGTGGGGTCCACTAGTTAGTGACTGGGGCTGGTTAGTGCCGCTGACGTGTGGGCCCAGTCAACGGCCACGTCAGCGCGGTCAAAACTGACGCGTGGGGCCACTGCAATTAGATTAAACCTAATCTATTTTAGTTAGCCGGTTAGTTAGGCCGCAGGGCCCGCATGTCAGTGAGAGTGTGGGTTAATTAGTGGAGTCATTAACTACTAACGACGGTGCCACGTCAGCTGCCGGCGTTTAACCGCCGGCGACCTCAGATCGCGGCGGCGTCCGCGTCGGGATTGCGCTACAGGCCATGGTTTGGGGCGCGGGGAGCATCTACAGGGAGCTAGCGGAGTGGCGCTTCCAGTGGTGGAGGCGGCTGGAGCGGAGGTGGCCGGAGTCGTCACCGGCGTCGACCCTGGCGGTCGCCGGAGTTCGGGCGAGGGCGGCCGCGTGGTTCCAGTGCATGGGGGAGCTAGTTAGGGGTTCCGTTGGACTCGCTGTTGCTCCAGGAGCACGCCGAAGGCTCAAGCTCGAGCGGAGACGCACGGTGGCTGCAAGAGCAACGACCATGGCGGACGGCGGCGCTTGGGTACGGCGGCTGGCATAGCTACAGGATAGGAACGAGCTCGGGGAGGAGGGGGAAAGACGGAGGATCTCACAGCGCATCGGGTGGGGTCATCGACGAGCTCGGGGGCGCACGAGTGACGGCGAATCGGCGGCAACCATCGGCGGCGGTCGAGGATGAAGACGATGGCGTGGAGGCGATGCAGAGCTTCCTGAGGGGCTTGGCTCGGTGGGGAGGAAGAGGGGGTCGAGGCGGAGCTCCTGAGCTCAGCGGAAGGGCGAGGGGTGGCCGGTGGCTGCGGCAATCGGCGTCGGCGGCGATGGTGGCGTGTTGGTGGTGCTGCGGGAGAGAGCAGAGGAGGGGGAGGAGCACAGGGGGAGTGAGAAGGGTCGGGGGGGTTGCGTGGCATCGCGGACGGGGTCCAGGGCGACGAGGGGAAGGCGGCAAGCAGGAGGTGGCCGGGGCATCGCCAGCGCTCGCCACCGAGCTGCTTCGGGGCGAGGGGAGGAAGACGACAGGAGGAGGTGGGCTGGGCCGCGCTGGGCCGGTCCTGTTGGGCCACCAGGTGGGGCTGCGAGGTGAGCGCCAGGTAAGTGCTTTGTTTTATTTTCTGTTTGTTTTATTTTTTTTAATTTGTTTTGCCACTGTTTTGAATATTTTTATTTTGCTAGATGGACTTTTCCAAAAGCTCATAAAATATTTCAGGGGTATTTGAAATTATATTTAATTATATGAATATAATTCAAATTCAAATAGCTAATGATTTAAATTCAAAGTCCCAAGATTAAGTCCTTAAAAATGTTCAATATTTTGGTTGGGACCAGAACCCTTGCCAAAAATTATCAAACATTTAAGAAGAGCATTTTGGAACAATGAATGAGATTTTAGGGTTTTTGCCCTTCTTTTATTTAAGTTTTTGAGGCTTCCAAATTTCCTCAGTTCAAGTTTCAAAAATTTAAACATGATGCAAACACTAGGCAGCACCAGAAGCTAGGGATGTGACAGCAATCTTGACCCTTAGTCGATGTCTCGGTTCTCAAAGGCAGTCTGTGCATATGGAAACAAGGCAACTAGACTATACGTGTCGGTGTTCTGGGAACGGGGGTCCCCAGACTTGCCTGCGTGCGGCCTGCGGCGTGGCTCAAGGGATGGCCCAGTACGGCCTGTCTACATGAACCCAAGCTCAAGACCCTCGCAAGGGGCAAAGCCTCGCAGGGCGGACAACACAAGGCTTCCTCAGGGGCAGCTTCACCAGGCAGGCTCGCGAGGAGGCGGGGAGATCAAGGTAGGGGTACCTCACGAGGTGCTCATGATGCAAGCCATGACGATCGAGACCAGGCAGGCGCCAGCCTGCGCAGTGTCCTCGTTTCCTCTTTGGTGCAAAGGGGGCAAGCGCAGGCGCGGAATACCGAGGCATCAAGCAAAGGTTACCATATCGGTGCAATGAGACCAAGACCAGCAGAGCGGCAGGATGGAGGCCACTGTGGAGCCCAAGGCGGCGTCATCGCCAGTGCCTTTGGCAGTCGAAGACCACTTTAGTCAGGATAAAGTGTACTAGTTGTTCCCCTTCAAAATGGCCGTTGTTGGCTCCCTTCCCGCTCAATATTTGGGAAGAGACCAGGGCCCTTATAAATAGAGATAGCCACCACCATCGTAGGGGGATCTCATCTCATCTAGAGCCAATCGAATCCATCCCAAGTAGAACACCGCACCAGCTCAAGAACACCCCTCGCGAGGCTGTTCTTCCTCTGTAGTGTTCATCATCAGCCCCAGAGGCAATCCACCACCACACACACTAGAGTAGGGTATTACACCACAATGGTGGCCCGAACTAGTATAAACCTTGTGTCCCTCGTGTTGTTCATCCTGAAGCTTAGATTCGCAACGACGCTTTGGGCGTGGATTGGTAGGGAAATGATCTTCGTGTGCACCCTAGAGTTCGAACCTTAAGGGTTTTGCCGGAACCTGATATCCAACATTTAGCGCGCCAGGTAGGGGTGCGCCGGAATCTTTCTTCCGATGTCCCGCGTTCCATCGTTCGTCGCATCCATGGAGGACGCTCACCGAGCTTGCGCCGAGCGTCGGGCTGCTCTCGCGGCCCGCGTCGCCCAGAGGGCCCCCGTCGGTGGGACTCCTCGTCATTCTCCATCGCCTGCCGCCAACGCCGCCACTGTAACGGCGGGGAACAAGCAACAGGCATCGTCGCTGCATCCCTCGATGCGGCAGGACGGCCGCACCGCCACTCCGTCGCCAACTCCAGCTGGTTCGTCGTCTCACGCTCGTCGCCCTCCCACGGACGTGCAGGCCACGTTGCTCCTGGAACGTGATTTCCTGCACTACCTCCCATTCGACGACCTCTACGAGGAGTGGCTCGCTCACATCACCGAGCTCGTCAGCGCTGCAGGGGGCTCCCCTGCGCCATCCCTCTCACTGCCTCGCCCTCCGTCCTGCGTGGGTGATGCCGCTTAGGGGGTGCCTCTGCCACCTCCTCGCCAAGAAGGCGCCCTGGCTCGAAGGCCCGCGGCTCCTGGAGGAGACCCACCGTGTCCAGCACCCAAGCGACAAGAAAGGATCTGCCAAGAAATCCCTCGTCCCCAAGAAGGCGCTCGCGTGCTCCCAGCTCCAGCACATCAAGATCACGTCCCTGCGCCAGCACGTCAAGACCCCGTGTTGCCCCTGGCGGCGGCGCTTGGGAATATTCGAGAGCAAGCCCCGCGTCTGCAAAGGGCTCCGGTGGCCACTCCAGGCTGTCGCGCCTTCACCACCGAGCTACTCAGTGTCGCCTGGCCGGGAAAGTTCAAGCCAGATTTGCCTCCTCGCTACGACGGCACCGCCGACCCCACGGAGTTCCTGCAGCTCTACGAGCTGGGCATCGAGGCGGCCAACGGACGAAAAGGTCATGGCAAACTGGTTTCCCATGGCGCTCAAAGATGGTGCCCGCACGTGGCTCCTGAACCTGCCTCCCGGCTCGATCTCCTCTTGGGACGAGATGCGCACCCGCTTCATCGCCAACTTCCAGGGCACTCGCGACCGTCCTCCAGTCGTGAGTGACCTGCGCCGCATCAATCAGCAACCTGGAGAAGCCTTGCAAAAGTACATCCAGCGCTTCAACAGCGCTCGCCTCAAGATTCCCAAGGTGACTGAGGAGGCCATCATCTCATCCTTCTCTGACGGCGTCCGCGGCGTCAAGATGAAGGAGGAGATGGCTATCCACGAGGATTTGTGCACATCTCTGGAGCTGTTCAACCTGGCGACAAAGTGCGCAAGAGCTGAGGAGGGGCGTCTCTCCCTCCTTGAGCTTCCAGCTGCTGACCCAGAAGATAAGAAAGCCAAGGCCAAGGACGTGAAGCGCAAAGGAGCAGATGTGCTCGCTGCAAAACCAGACACGAAGCGCGGCAGGGACCAGCCGGAGTCGTCCAAGGGCACCCGATTCTGCGCCTACCACAACCTCTACACCCACAACACCAACGAATGCCAACAGCTCAGGGCCGTTCGAGAAGGACACATCGGTCGATGCCTCGAGCGCAACGACTGGGGCTACGGCCGAGGAGGAAGAGGTGGAGGGCGATGGGATGACTGAGGCCCTCGCCAGGAGTGGCGTGACCGCCCTCGCGAGGATCGCTGGCAAGACCAGCTTCGCGAGATTGGTTGGAGGGATCAGCCTCGCGAGGATCACCCGCAGGGCAACGCAGGCCTTCCTCCTCTACTGCCACCACCAAGAAGGAATGACGACCACAACCAGGACGAGGGGGCTTGGGGCTTCCAGGAGCCACGTGCTATCGCTTACATCTTGGGTGGCGCCCAGGCCCCAGCCTCTCAGCGCATCTTCAAGCAGTTTGCTCGTGAGGTGAACGTAGTCCTCCCCAAGCTCGACGCCACGCGCCCTCTCAGGTGGTCCACGTGCGCCATCACGTTCAGCTCAGTGGATCAACTCAAATGTGCGGCTACAGTTGGCGTCCTCCCAATGCTTTGTTTCTCAGTCATCAGCAATGTGCAAGTCAATAGGACCCTCATCGATGGTGGCGCAGGACTCAACATTCTTTTCGTCGAGACGTTCAACAATCTCCAAGTGTCGTATGATCATCTTCAGCCAACCAAGCCTTTCTCAGGAGTCACCGACGGCTCCACCACTCCGATAGGGAAAGTTTGCCTCCCTGTCACCTTCGAACAACGCAAGAACTACTGTACTGAGCTCATCGACTTTGACGCTGCCCACATTCGCCTGCCATACAACGCCATCCTCGGGTATCCAGCCCTGGCCAAGTTCATGGCGGTTACTCACCATTGTTACAATGTCCTCAAGATGCTGGGAAGCGGCGGAATCATCACAGTCCCTTGCCAGGAGAAGGATGTGGTGTGCTCTCTCGAGCGTGCCTTCCAAGCTGCATCAGTCGATGACCCAGATGGCAAGAGTGGGAACCCTCCCAAGGCAGTTCCCAAGAAGAAGAAGACATCACCTAGCTCAATGCCTCAGGTGGTAGGCATCTCCGGAGGCACCGCGTCGGGATCTGCGCCCGTCCAAGGGGCGCCTCCCTCCATCGCATAGGAAGGCGCACCCGGCGCCCTCCTCGGGCAAGGCTCGGGGGCTCTCTCCTGGAGGGCCTCAGACTTTGCCAAGATCATGAGGGAGGCTCTCGGGCACCACTTGGAGGCGTGCTTTGCGGCACGTTTCCCTCAGGAAGGCATGGGGCAAGGAAGGCCCAACCCTCAGGACTTCATCACCAAGGCCACTCAGGAGCTTCAAGAATCACGAGTCATGCGCGGCGATCGCCGCCTACCTGGTGTAGCTCCCCATCCAGGAGAGGGTGGCGGGCTGCGCGTCTGCATCGACTACCCAGGGCTCAGCTAAGTCGCGTCTCGGGAGCGCCACTGGCCTTCGCGCATGGGACGCTATGAGGGTCCGCTGCACAGCTATGCTTGCATGCCTTTCGGTCTGCCGAACGCGGCTGCTGCTCACCAGTGTCTTCCGCAGAGCATTCTGGCAGCTCAGGAGGCCAGGCACCACGTGGTCCTGGCAGAGACGGAGATGGTCCTCGAGGAGCCGCCTGGAGCCGCGGAGCCTCCCGAGGCTCAGGGCTCCGGCGGCTCGTGAGGATCAGCTTCTTCACTGTGCATCATCGGCTACTCCAACACTCGCTCTACAATGGTATCAGGTGACATCTTTCGAGTTTCATTTCAGCTGGGAGCGCACTCAGGGCTGCATTATTCCCAGGTCGCGTGGGTCTGTCCCTGCGGCATGTAGCCCTTTGGCTTATGTCTTCAGTTTACCTTGCTGGGGGCGCCCCTCGGGCTGCACCATCCCCAAGCCGCTCGGGCCTGACCCAGTGGCATGTATCCTTCCTGCAGTTATCTAAGTCAATTTGTCTCCATGCTTAACCTGCCTATGATAATCACCTGCTCGATTGACACGCACCTTTGGGGCCGCTCGCACTGGCACGACGCTTGTGCACGGGTCCGTCCCTGCAACGTCGACAAATCTGAGTGGTCGAGCTCTGGCCCGCGGTAGCCCCGCAAGCGTCACCTCACCAGGCCCTCAGTGCCCACACCACACTCTTGGAGCAACCAATGGCCGGCTGATGTCTACTACACAACCTTCTTCTTGTAGACATTGTTGGGCCTGCAAGTGCACAGGTTTGTAGGACAGTAGAAAATTTCCCTCAAGTGGATGACCTAAAGTTTATCAATCCGTGGGAGGCATAGGATGAAGATGGTCTCTCTCAAGCAACCCTGCAACCAAATAACAAAGAGTCTCTTGTGTCCCCAACACACCCAATACAATGGTAAATTGTATAGGTGCACTAGTTCGACGAAGATATGGTGATACAAGTGCAATATGGATAGTAGATAAAGGTTTTTGTAATCTGAAATTATAAAAACAGCAAGGTAACTAATGATAAACGTGAGCGTAAACGGTATTGCAATGATAGGAAACAAGGCATAGGGTTCATACTTTCACTAGTGCAAGTTCTCTCAACAATAATAACATAGATAGATCATATAACAATCCCTCAACATGCAACAAAGAGTCACTCCAAAGCCACTAATAGCGTAGAACAAATGAAGAGATTATGGTAGGGTACGAAACCACCTCAAAGTTATTCTTTCGGATCAATCTATTCAAGAGTTTGTACTAGAATAACACCTTAAGACACAAATCAACCAAAACCCTAATGTCACCTAGATACTCCATTGTCACCTCAAGTATCCGTGGGCATGATTATACGATATGCGGCACACAATCTCAAATTCATCCAACGAACACAAAGTACTTCAAAGAGTGCCCCAAAGTTTCTACCGAAGAGTCAAGAAAACGTGTGCCAACCCCTATGCATAGGTTCATGGGCGGAACCCACAAGTTGGTCACCAAAACATACATCAAGTGGCACGTGATATCCCATTGTCATCACAGATAAACACGGCAAGACATACATCAAGTGTTCTCAAAGTAAAGACTCAATCCAATAAGATAACTTCAAGAGGGAAACTCAATTCATCACAAGAGAGTAGAGGGGGGAGAAACATCATAAGATCCAACTATAATAGCAAAGCTCCGGATACATCAAGAGCGTGCCATAGAGAGAACACGAGAGAGAGAGAGATCAAACACATAGCTACTGGTACATACCCTCAGCCCCGAGGGTGAACTACTCCCTCCTCATCATGGAGGGCACCGAGATGATGAAGATGGCCACCGGTGATGGATTCCCCCTCTGGCAGGGTGCCAGAACGGGCACCCGAGAGGTTTTTGGTGGCTACAGAGGCTTGCGGTGGCGGAACTCCCGATCTATCTTGATATTCGATGTTTTTAGGGTATGTAGGCTTATATAGGCGAAGGAAGTCAGTCGGGAGGTGCTCGAGGGGCCCACGAGACAGGGGGCACGCCCAGTAGGGGGGCGCCCCCTATCTCCTGGCCTCCTCGAGGATCTTCTGACTTGAACTCCAAGTCTCCAAGATGATATTCTTCCAAAAAATAACGCTGCCGAAGGTTTCATTCCGTTTGGACTACGTTTGATATTCCTTTTCTTCGAAATACTGAAACACACAATAAAACAACAATATGGGTTGGGCCTCCGGTTAATAGGTTAGTCCCAAAAATGATATAAATGTGTAAAATAAAGCCCATAAACATCCAAAAGGGGTAATATAATAGCATGGAATAATCAAAAATTATAGATACGTTGGAGACGTATCACCGGCCGGCAATCGTAATGGCAACCCTTGCTTCTCTCATGTTGATTTATAGGGACTACCTGAGGAATAATGTGGGGGGCGTCGCGAGCTCTCTCTCTCTCTCCCTTACCCGTATGATCCGCTCGCGCGTTAAAAGGGGGGCTCCTGAGCATCGTGACTCAGGGGCTCTTACTAGCTCTCCAGCCCTCACCCCATGGCCTTGTCCACGTCATCGCGACCTGGCATACCAGCGGCGGCTGAGCTCGCTCGAGGGCCGGGACCTGAGGACGTAGGGCACCAAGGAGAGTGCGGGGAAGGGAGGAGAAGCTCATGAAGGCCTAACCCAGCTGCATCCCAGCTGCCGATGCGCAAGTCCCGCACCTTGCGAAGGAACGGCTCCATGCTTTCAAGATAAGTCTCGCTCCTGGAATGGCCAGCCGATGCGACACCAAATCCCCCACTTGATGCGGCTCTGTGACGGCGACGTTGCCTTCCTTTCTCACCTTTTGACGGCTGCTTGAGCGCTAAAGGGGACCTCCTGAGCATCGCACCTCGGGGGCTCTTACTGGACCTCGGGCCGCTCACCTCCTGGCCTTGACCACGGCATCGCGACCTGGCATACCAGCGACGCTGAAGTCTGCCTGGGGACCGGGACCTGTCAGCGTAGAGCACCAAGTTGTCGCGAGGTTAGAAAGGGGGAACTGAGCCGAGACAGGAGAGGCAATTTTGCACCACTTCATAATAAGCATAATATCGACAAAAGACGTTGCAGACACTTTACATGCCCCCACGGGGTGTTTTCTCGATTCCTCGCAGGGAATAAAAGGTGCTAACCCTAAGGAGCCCTAACTACATGCGCCATCATGGCCGACGCCATCATCAACAGTGCGCCACAAGAGGCCGACGCCAACCCCATCCAGATCAGCCACGTCGGCGGCCTAATGCAGTTGCCTTGCTCCGAGCACGGCGTGAGCTCAGGGGCACGTAGCTATCATCACTCGTCTCCGGAGTCACGAAGAGCCCGGGAGAGTCGCTGGACTCCGAAGCATCTCCGTTGCTGCCAGAGGAGCCGTCGGGAAGACGGGTGGCGGGCCTGGCCCTTGCCACATCGACATCCTGGCTGCCTCCTCTGGGGCAGCACTCTAGCCGGCGGCCTTCAGCATTGAAGACATTGAAGAGCATCAATGAGGCGCCATCGTATTCAAAATGAATCATGAGGGGACCCCTGTTCGGCAGACCCGGGCGATCTCGCCCCAGCCTCGGGTCATGTAGACCTTGCCCGGAGCGACGACTTGAACCTCTGCTCCGATCGCCGAAGTCCCACAGTCAGCATGCTACAGCCAAAGCTCGAGAGGTCCCCTCGGCGGCATCTCGAAGGCGAAGAAGGGAGGAAAGCTTATCTAGGAGCTTGGAGGCATGGCAGCATGGAGCACGAGCTCGCGAGAGGAGTCCGCAGCGTGGACTCCAGGAGCAATGGCACGCACCGCCATGACTCGTCGGCGTCGCCGGCGGCGTGGGCGGCGCCCCTCGGCGTCTTCTTCTCCAGGGCCCTCAGCCCGGGCGTACAGAGGTAGCGAAAACCCAGGAGGTGGCCGCTCGTACCAAGGCCTCGACGTCTCCGGCCGAGCAACCTCGTCCCGGCGTACGGGGACCGGCCGTTTCTTCGGTGGGAGCGGGTCAGGCCCCTCCCGAGGGCCTTTCCTTTCTCCTCGACTGAGAACCGGCGGATCGGTGCCATTGGCGTCAAGATGGAGGAGGAGCAAGGAAGAAGAAGTGAGCGGAGTGAGAAGAGATGGAATGCGAGGGCTCGCGCCTCTCCGTACTTATAGTCCAGAGGAGGCCAACCGTCGGCCTCCACGATCACAGGTAATCATGACCCTTTGTGCATGCAGCAGGGACTCGTCAAATCGGGCAGTTGTCCAGGCAGTGTGGGGAAGCGGAGAGACCCACGTCCAATCAACCGCCATGCGGCGACCAAGGTTGCATGCTATTGGGGCCCGCGGCGCTCTGCACTTGCCCTTTGGCTTCACTGCTAAGCCAAGTCCGAGCACGCCTTGGGCCCGAGGGCTACTGTCGGCGTTCTGGGAATGGGGATCCCCAGACTTGCCTGCCTGCGGCCTGTGGCGTGGCTCAAGGGGTGGCCCAGTATAGCCCATCTACATCAACCCAAGCTCAAGACCCTCGCGAGGGGCCAAGCCTCACGGGGCGGACGATGCAAGGCTTCCTCGGGGGCGGCCTCACCAGGCAGGCTCGTGAGGAGGCGGAGAGATCAAGGCAGGGGAACCTCGCGAGGTGCTCATGACACAAGCCATGACGATCGAGACCAGGCGGGTGCCAGCCTGCGCAGTGTCCTCATTTCCTCTTTGGTGCAAAGGGTGCAAGCGTAGGCATGGAGTACCGAGGCATCAAGCAAAGGTTACCATATCGGTGCAATCAGACCAAGACCAGCGGAGCGGCAGGATGGAGTCACCAGTGCCTTTGGCAGTCGAAGACCACTTTAGTCAGGATAACTTGTACAAGCTGTTCCCCTTCAAAATGGCTGTTGTCGGCTCCCTTCCCGCTCAATATTTGGGAAGAGGACCAAGGCCCTTATAAATAGAGATAGCCACCACCACCGTAGGGGGATCTCGTCTCATCTAGAGCCGATCGAATCCATCCAGAACACCGCACTAGCTCAAGAACACCCCTCGCGAGGTTGTTCTTCCTCTGTACTATTCATCATCATCCCCAGAGGCAATCCACCACCACACACACTAGAGTAGGGTATTACACCACAATGGTGGCTCGAACTAGTATAAACCTTGTGTCCCTCGTGTTGTTCATCGTGTAGCTTAGATTCGCGATTAGGCTTTGGGGCGTGGATCGGTAGGGAGAACATCTTCGTGCACACCCAGAGTTTGAACCTTAAGGGTTTTGCCGGAACCCAATATCCGACAATACTAGTTTTATAGCATTCACATAGTCCTAGGAACTTAACTGTGGGGTTGGTGACAAGCCCCCTATATGAGGTATTTGGCGGTTAGCCGGGGTTTAGGCAACTGGTAACTTCAATTTATTTTAGGAAAAGACCCCGGTCAACTATGGTGAGGAGACCTGATCAGGTTTGGAAGCCTGAACTACGTTGCTGATTCCAAGGAGACCTAGTCTTCGAAGGGTTCACGGCTTTGGCCGCTGCTCTCCACCTTTATGAAGAAGGTCCTTCGGATCCGCTATCAGATCCCATCTAGGGGTAGATACTACCTGCCTCGGCCTTAGACCCGGGGCAGATCGTGTTGTCCGAAGATGGGAGGATTGACCCCGTCGGACTCTCTCCTGTCAAGGAGCCCCCAACCGGAGACCCAGAAGCGACCACGCTGAGGGAGTCCTAGACTAAGGGGTCCCCGGGTGTCCGTTCTATTCGATATGGGCCGGACTAATGGGCTGTGAAGATAAAGGAAGAAGGCCACCTCCGGTGTCCGGGTAGGACTCTTGTATGCGTGAACGGCAAGATTGGTTTCTGGATATGCTATTTCCTTTCTCTATAAACCGACTCTATACAACCCTAGGCCCCTCCAGAGTCTACATAAACCGGAGGATTTAGTCCATAGCCAGGATCATAATATTCATACGCTAGACAAGCTAGGGTTTAGCCATAACGATCTCGAGGTAGATCAACTCTTGTAACCCATTAACTACTCGAATACAATCAAGTAGGACGTAGGGTTTTACCTCCTTTAAGAGGGCCCAAACCTGGGTAAACATTGCGTCCCTTTGTCCATTGTTACCATTGATCCTCTGACGCACTCCTTGGGCCCCCTACCCGAGATCTGCTAGTTTTGACACCGACATTGGTGCTTTCATTGAGAGCTCTACTGCCTTGTCCACAGAAGGATTGATGGTGCACCTCTTCATCAACGATGATGTTGTGTCCCTGGACAAGTCTTTGTGTTCGGCAGCTCTATGTGCTTATTCGACCGACCACCTTGAGCAGGTCGACAGTTATGCCCCCGGTCACCTGATCAGGTTTGGGAGCCTAAATTACGTCGCTGATATCTTAGGAGATATGATCTTTGAGGGGTTCGCGGCCTCGACTGCCGCTCCCTACCCTCATGAAGAAGGCCCTTTGGATCCGCTATCAGATCTCGCCTAGGGGTCAATATTCACACCTGGCTCGGCCTTAGATCCGGGGGAGGTCGTACCGTCCGAAGACAGGAGGATCGACCCCGCGGAATTTCTCCTATCATGGAGCTCTCAACAGAGACCCAGATGCGATCGTGCAATTGTTGAACCCGGAGTCAAACGAGACTCCCCTAGTCATCGAAGAGCCCGACTCGCCTCTGGACGATAACTCCGAACTGTCGAGGTTTGCGTCCATCGAGCTCGATCAAGTGCCCAACCCCGCAGATCCGCAGACCCCTATCCAGCCTTCTCTCTTGGACGAAGGACTGGGCTTAATACAATATCTAGCCATTACGGGAGCCTTGCCTCCAAAGTACACCCAGCTCAGGCTAGGGGCTGAGATAGGGCAATTTCACACCCCACCCACCACCCACTTAATAGCCACTATCCAGGATTTAACCGACATGCTAGACTACGCCTTCAAAGACATCGACGACATGGATGATGATGTCAACGCCGAACAAAGCCAAAACATGCCAATCACTAGGGGGTGGAGGCCACTTCTACCTATGATGTATAGATGGTGGACACTCCTAAGAAGAAGATCGAAGATGGCATTCAAGATCCAGGCAAGGACAAGCCCGTCGATGAACCACCAAAGTTTCGGCATCAGCGGCGCCTCTCGGTGTTCTGGAAACAGGGGTCCCCAGACTTGCCTGCCTACAGCCTGCGGCGTGGCTCAAGTGGTGGCCCAGTACAGCCCATCTTCATCAACTCATGCTCAAGACCCTCGCGAGGGGCCAAGCCTCGCGGGGCAGAGGACGCAAGGCTTCCTCAGGAACGGCCTCACCAGGCAGGCTCGCGAGGAGGCAGAGAGATCAAGGCAGGGGTACCTCGCGAGGTGCTCGTGACGCAAGCCATGACGATCGAGACCAGGCGGGCGCCGGCCTGCACAGTGTCCTTGATTCCCCCGTTTGGTGCAAAGGGGGCAAGCGCAGGCGCGGAGTAGCGAGGCATCAAGCAAAGGTTACCATTTCGGTGCAACAAGACCAAGACCAGCAGAGCGGCAGGATGGAGGTCACCGTGGAGCCTAAGACGGCGTCATCGCCAGTGCCTTTGGCAGCCGAAGACCAACTTTAGTCAGGATAACTTGTACTAGATGTTCCCCTTTAAAATGGCCGTTGTTAGCTCCCTTCCCGCTCAATATTTGGGAAGAGGACCAGGGCATCTATAAATAGAGATAGCCACCACAGTAGGAGGGGATTGAATCCTTGGCAAGTAGACCACCACCACAAGAACACCTCTCGCGAGGCTGTTCTTCCTCTGTACTGTTCATCATCAACCCCAGAGGCAATCCACCACACCAGACACTAGAATAGGGGATTACACCACAACGTTGGCTCGAACTAGTATAAACCTTGTGTCCCTTGCGTCGTTCATCGTCTAGCTTATATTCACAGCGAGGCGTTTGGACATGGATCGGTAGGGGAAAGATCTTCGCGCGCACCCTAGAGTTCGAACCTTAAGGGTCTTGCCGGAATCCGATATCCGACATTTGGCGCGCCAGGTAGGGGTGCGCCGAAATCTTTCTTCCACCGTCCCGTGTTTGATCGTTCGTCGCATCCATGGCTGACGCTTGCCGAGCTCGTGCCGAGCGTTGGGATGCTCTCGCCGCCCGTGTCGCCCAGACGGCTCCCGTCGGTGGGCCTCCCCGTCGTTCTCCATCGCCTGCCGCCACCGGCCCAGCGGGAACAAGCAGCAAGCGTCGTTGCTGCATCCCTCGGTGCAGCGGGAAGGCCGCATCGCCACTCCGCCGCTGACTCCAGCTGGTTCATCGTCGCACGCCCATCGCGCTCCAACGGACGCGCATGCCGCGTTGCTCCTGGCACGCGAGCTCCTGCACTATCGCCCCATCGACGACCTCTACGAGGAGGGGCTTGCTCGCATCACCGAGCTCGTTAGCGCCGTAGGGGGATCCCTTGCACCGTCCCTCTCGCTGCCTCGCCCTCTGTCCGGCGTGGGTGATGCAGCTCAGGAGGTGCCTCCGCCACCTCCTCCCCAAGAAGGCGCCCTGGCTCCAACGCACGCGGCCCATGGACGAGATCCATAGCGTCCAGCGCCCGCGTGACAAGAGAGGAGCTGCCAAGAAATCCCTCGTCCCCAAGAAGGTGCTCGCGTGCTCCCTGCTCCAGCACGTCATGATCGCGTCCCAGCGCCAGCACGTCAAGACTCCACGCTGCCTCTGGCGGCGGCGCACGGGAATCCCCAGGAGCAAGCCCCGCATCTGCATAGGGCTCCGGTGGCCACCATAGGCTATCGCGCCTCCACCACCGAGCTGCGCAGTGTCACCTGGCCCGGCAAGTTCAAGCCAGATCTGCCTCCTCGCTACGACGGCAATGCCGACCCCGCGGAGTTCCTGCAGCTCTACAAGCTGGGCATCGAAGCGGCCAACAGAGATGAGAAGGTTATGGCAAATTGGTTTCCCATGGCGCTCAAAGATGGTGCCCGCACCTGGCTCTTGAACCTGCCTCCCAGCACGGTCTCCTCTTGGGGCAAGTTGCGCACCCGCTTCATTGCCAACTTCCAGAGCACTCGCGGCCGTCCTTCAGTTGTGGGTGACCTGCACCACATCAAGCAGCAACTAGGGGAGACCCTGCAGAAGTACATCCAGTGTTTCAACAGCGCTCGCCTCAAAATTCCCAAGGTGACCGACGAGGCCATCATCTCAGCGTGCTCTGATGGCGTCCGCGGCATCAAGATGAAGGAGGAGCTAGCTATCCACGAGGACCTGTGCACATCTCTGGAGCTGTTCAACCTGGCGACCAAGTGCGCAAGGGCTGAGGAGGGGAGCCTCTCCCTTCCCGAGCTCCCAGCTGCTGACCCAGAAGAGAAGAAAGCCAAGGCCAAGGATGCGAAGCACAAAGGAGCAGCCGTGCTCGCAGCAGAGCCAGACACGAAGCGCGGCAGGGACCAGCCGGAGTTGTCCAAGGGCAGCCGGTACTGCGTGTACCATGACCTCCACACCCACAACACCAACGAATGCAAAGAGCTCAGGGCCGTGCGAGAAGGACGTATCGGTCGACGCCCCGAGCGCAATGATCGGGGCTACGGCCGAGGAGGAGGAAGAGGTGGAGCACGATGGGACGACCGAGGCCCTCGCCAAGGGTGGCGTGACCGACCTCGCGAGGACCACTGGCAGGACCAACCTCGCGAGGGGGCTTGGAGACATCAGCCTCGTGAGGATCGCCCGCACGGCAACGCATGCCTTCCTCCTCTGCCACCACCGCCAAGAAGGAATGACGACCATCATCAGGACAAGGGGGATGGGGGCTTCCAGCAGCCACGTGCTATCACTTGCATCCTGGGCGGTGCCCAGGCCCCAGCCTCTCAGGCATCTTCAAGTAGTTTGCTCGCGAGGTGAACGCAGTCCTCCCCAAGCTCGAGGCCACGCGCCCTCTCAAGTGGTCCACGTGCGCCATCACGTTTAGCTCAGCTGATCTGCTCAAGTGTGCGGCTACAACTGGTGTCCTCCTAATGCTTTGTTCCCCAGTCATCAGCAGTGTGCAAGTCCTATCTGTCGAGGCATTCAATAGTCTCCAAGTGCCATATGATCAGCTTCAGCCAACCAAGCCTTTCTCAGGAGTCACTGACGGCTCCACCACCCCGATAGGGCAGGTCCTCCTCCCTGTCACCTTCGAACAACGCAAGAACTACCGGACCGAGCTCATCGACTTCGACGTTGCCCACATTCGCCTGCCATACAATGCCATCCTCAGGTATCCAGCCCTGCCCAAGTTCATGACAGTGACTCACCATAGATACAATGTCCTCAAGATGCCGGGAAGGGACGGAGTCATCACAGTACCCTGTGAAGAGAAGGATGCGGTGTGCTCTCTTGAGCGTGCCTTCCAAGCTGCATCAGTCGAGGATCCAGACAGCAAGAGCGGGAACCCTCTCGAGGCAGTTCCCAAGAAGAAGAAGACATCACTCAGCTCAAGGCCTCAGGAGGCAGGCATCTCCAGAGGCACCGCGCCAGGATCTGTGCCCGTCCAAGGGGCGCCTCCCTCCATACCATAGGAAGGCCCGCCCGGCGCCCTCCTCGGGCAAGGCTCGGGGGCTCTCTCCTGGAGGGCCTCTGACTTTTCCAAGATCACGAGGGAGGCGCTCGGACACCACTTGGAGGCATGCTTCGCAGCACATTTCACTCAGGAAGGCATGAGGAAAGGAGGGCCCAACCCTCAGGAGTTCATCACCAAGGTCACTCAGGTGTTGCGGGAATCAAGATTCATGCGCGGCGATCACCGCCTACTCGGCGTAGCTCCCCATCCAGGCGAGGATGGCGGGCTGCACATCTGCATCGACTACCCAGGTCTCAACCGAGTCGCGTCTCAGGAGCGTTTTTGGCCTTCATGCGTGGGACGTCGTGAGGGTCCACCACGCGGCTATGTTTGCATGCCTTTCGGCCTGCCGAACGCGGCTACTGCTCACCAGAGCCTAATGAGGAGCATTCTGGAAGCTCAGGAGGTCAGGCATCGCGCCTTCCTGGCGGAGATGGAGATGGACCTTGAGGAGCTGCCTGGACCCCCAGAGCCTCCCGAGGCTCAGGGCTCTGATGGCTCGTGAGGATCGGTTTCTTCACCGAGTATTGTCAGCTACTCCAACACCCGCTCTCCAATGATATTAGGTGACATCGTTCGAGTTTCATTTCAGCTGGGAGCGCCCTCAGGGCCGCATTATTCCCAGGTCATGTGGGTCCGTCCCTGCGGCATGTATCTGTTCACCTTTAGTTTACCTTGCTGGGGGCACCCCTCGGGCTGCATCATCCCCAAGCCACTCGGGCTTGACCCAGTGGCATGTACCCTTCCTGCATCTATTTAAGTTGGCTTGCATTCATGCTTAACCTGCCTGTGATAATCGCCTGCTCGATTGACACCTACCTTTGGAGCCGCTCGCTCTGGCACGGCGCTTGTGCATGGATCCGTCCCTGCAACGTCAACAAATCTGAGTGGTTGAGCTCTGGCCCGAGGCAGCCCCGCAAGTGCTACCTCACCAGGCCCTCAATGCCCTTATCACCCGCTCGGAGCAACCAATGGTTGGCCGGCAATCGTAATGGAAACCCTTGCTTCTCTCGTGTTGGCTCACAGGAACTACCTGAGGAATAATGTGGGGGGGCATCGTGAGCTCTCTCTCTCTCTCTCACCCGTATGACCCGCTCGCGGTTAAAAGGGGGGCTCCTGAGCATCGCGACTAAGTAGCTCTTACTGGCTCTCCAGCCCTCATCCCCTGGCCTTGTCCATGGCATCGCGACCTGGCATACTAGCGACGGCTGAGCTCGCTCGAGGGCCAGGACCTGAGGTCGTAGAGCATGAAGGAGAGTGCAGGGAAGGGAGGAGAAGCTCACGGAGGCCTGATCCAGCGACATCCCAGCTGCCGACGCGTAGGTCCGGCACCTCACAAAGGAACGACTCCAAGCTTTCGAGATAAGTCATGCTCCTGGAACGGCTAATTGACGCGACACCCAACCCTCACTTAATGTGGCCCTGTGACGGTGACGTTGCCTTCCTTTCTCACCTTGTGGCGGCTGCTTGAGCGCTAAAGGGGACATCCTGAGCATCGCACCTCAGGGGCTCTTACTGGACATCGGGCCACTCACCTCCTGGCCATGACCACGGCATCACGACCTGGCATACCAGCGATGGCTGAAGCCTGCCTGGGGACCGGGACCTGTCAGCGTAAAGCACCAAGCCGTCGCGAGGTTAGAAAGGGGGAACCAAGCCGGGACAGGACAAGCATCTTGCACCACTTCATAATAAGGATGATATTAACGAAAGACACAACAGACGCTTTACATGCCCCCGCGGGGTATTTCCTTGATTCCTCGTAGGGAACAAAAGGTGTTAATCCTAAGGAGCCCTGACTACATGTGCCTCCAAGGTTGACGCCATCATCAACAGTGGGCCACCAAGCGCCAGTGCCAACCCCATCCAGATCAGCCGCGTCGGTGGCCTGGTGCAGCTGCCTTGCTCCGGGTGCGGCGCGAGCTTGGGGGCTCTTAGCTATTGTCGCTCGTCTTCGGAGTCATGAGAAGCTCAGGAGAGTCGCTGGACCCTCCGGCATCTCCGCTGTTGCCAGAGGAGTTGCTGAGGAAGCGACGGGCAGACCTGGCCCTTGCCATGCCAGCATCCTGGCCGCCTCCTCTGGGGCAGCACTCCAGTCGGCGTCCTTCCGCGTCGAAGACCTTGAAGAGCATCAGGGAGGCGTCGTCGTATTCAAGATGAATCACGAGGGCACCTCCTGTTCGACAGACCCGGGTGATCTCGCCCCAGCCCCGGGTCTTGTAGACCTTGCCTGGAGCGACGACCTCGACCTCCGCTCCGGTCGCAGGGGTGCCGCAGTCGATGTGCTGCAGCCAGAACTCAAGAGGCCCTCTCGGCGGCATCTCGAAGGCAAAGGAAGAAGGAAGGCGTATCCAGGAGCTTGGAGGCATGGCGCTGTGAAGCACAGGATCACGAGAGGAGTCCGCGGCGTGGACTCCGGGAGCAATGGCGCGCACCGCCACAACTTGTCGACATCGCCGATGGCGCAGGCGACGCTGCTCGGCGTCTTCCTCGCCAGGGCCCTCAGCCCAGGCATACAGAGGTAGCGGAAACCCAGGGGGTGGCCGCTCGTACCAAGGCCTCGACGTCTCCGGACGAGCATCTTCGTCACGACGCTTGGGGACTGGCCGCTTCTTCGGCGGGAGCGGGTCGGGCCCCTCTCGGGGGGCCTTTCCTTTCTCCTCGGCTGAGAACCGGCGAATCAGCGCCATTGGTGTCAAGGTGGAGGAGCGAAGAGGAAGGAGCGGAGCAAGAAGAGATGGACTGCGGGGCCTCATGCCTCTCCGTACTTATAGCCCAGAGGAGGCTAACCGTCAGCCCCCACGATCGCAGGTAATCATGACTCATTTTTGCATGCAGGGACTCGTCAAATCGGACAGTTGCTGAGGTAGCATGGAGAAGCGGAGATGCCCACGTCCAATCAACCGCCACGCGGCGACCAAGGCCGCGGGCTGTTGGGGCTCGCGGCGCTCCGCACTTGCCCATTCGCTTTGTCGCTAAGCCAAGTCCGAGCGCGCCTTGGGCCCGGGGCTACTGTCGGCGTTCTGGGAACGGGGGTCCCCAGACTTCCCTGCCTGCGGCCTGCGGCGTGGCTCAAGTGGTGGCCGAGTACGGCCCATCTTCATCAACTCATGCTCAAGACCCTCGCGAGGGGCCAAGCCTTGCGGGGCGGACGATGCAAGGCTTCCTTAGGAACGGCCTCACCAGGCAGGCTTGCGAGGAGGCGGAGAGATCAAGGCAGGGGTACCTCGCAAGGGGCTCGTGACGCAAGCCATGATGATCGAGACCAGGCGGGTGCCGGCCTGCACAGTGTCCTTGTTTCCCCTTTGTTGCAAATGGGGCAAGCGCAGGCGCGGAGTACCGAGGCATCAAGCAAAGGTTACCATTTCGGTGCAATAAGACCAAGACCAGCAGAGCGGCAGGACGGAGGTCACCGTGGAGCCCAAGACGGCGTCATCGCCAGTGCCTTTGGCAGCCGAAGACCAACTTTAGTCAGGATAACTTGTACTAGATGTTCCCCTTTAAAATGGCCGTTGTTGGCTCCCTTCCCGCTCAATATTTGGGAAGAGGACCAGGGCATCTATAAATAGAGATAGCCACCACAGTAGGAGGGGATCGAATCCTTGGCAAGTAGACCACCACCACAAGAACACCCCTAGCGAGGCTGTTCTTCCTCTATACTATTCATCATCAGCCCCAGAGGCAATCCACCACACCACACACTAGAGTAGGGTATTACACCACAACAGTGGCCTGAACCAGTATAAACCTTGTGTCCCTTGCATCGTTCATCGTCTAGCTTAGATTCGCAGTGAGGAGTTTGGACGTGGATCGGTAGGGGAAAGATCTTCGCGCGCACCCCAGAGTTCGAACCTTAAGGGTCTTGCCCGAACCCGATATCCGACAGCGCCGCTCACGATCGCGTCGGGCAAAGGATAGTAATACCAGCACCGGAGATAATGACACTCCGGATAACGCTGAAGACCGCGACCACACCGTCGAACCCACGTCCGAACAGGACGAGAGGGAGGAGGTTTAGTACAGCCCGAACATGCTGATCACAAGGACTCAGAAGACAACTACTACTTACCTGCCCCCGAAGAGCATGTGAGCCTCAGTGACAAAGATATCATCATCCCAGAGGAACCCCTCAAACAAGAACGCTTCAAGCGGTAACTCATCGCCACTGCGTAGAGCCTAAAAAGGAAACAGTAGCGGCTTAAAGATGAACAAGACACACTCAACAATAGATGGACCAAGGTCCTAGCTGCCAAAGAGTACGAGCCCGAGCGACCAGTAAAGACCTACCCCAAGCGAAGGTTGCTGCCGCAATTTGACGATGAAGCCCTCGAGCTCATTCCGTCAAAATACAATTATGCTGATCAACCAGACCGACCACCACGTGGACGGGACAAAACGGCACATCACGACAAACACCAGCCCACACCACCTCGCCGTAGAGGCAAGGAGACAACAGTGCCGGACTACACTTATGACTTATGCCAGGACCTGGCCAATAAAGCCGGCCAGACTAGATCAATCTACGGATACAGAGGACGTGCTCCAGCACAAGACGACAACCAGCAAACCTGGCGCAATGAACATCATCAAGTTCGAGGTCAGAACTAAACAAAAATGACATCTGAACTCCATCGCGATGTAGCCAGGTATAGAGGTGCCGCACACCCTATGTGCTTTATAGATGAAGTAATGCGGCACCAATTTCTAGAAGGGTTTAAACCCGTCAACATCGAGCAGTATGATGGAACGATAGACCCTGCCATCTGGATTGAGGATTTTCTTCTCCACATTCACATGGCACGCGGAGATGGCCTGCATGCCATTAAATACCTTCCCCTGAAGTTGAAGGGACCAGCATGGAACTGGTTGAATAGCCTCCCGTAGAACTCCATTGGGAGCTAGGAAGACTTAGAAGATGCTTTCCGGGCCAACTTTCAGGGCACTTATGTCCGGCCACCGGATACTGATGACCTAAGTCACATAGTCCAGCGGCTCGGAGAGTCAGCTCACAAACTTTGGAACCGGTTCCTCATTAAAAAGAACCAAATCGTGGACTGTCCAGATGCCAAAGCCTTATCAGCCTTCAAACACAGCGTCCGTTACGAATGGCTCGCCCAACACCTCGGGCAGGAAAATCTGAAAACCATGGCAGCCCTTACAATAGTTATGACCCACTTCTGCATGGGTGAAGACAGTTGGCTAGCTCATAGAAGCAATAGTTCCAGCGACCCCGGCACCTCTGAGGCCAGGGACGGCAATGGCAGGCCACGCCGCAATAAAAACAAGTGCTAGAACAATAATGATGGCACAGAAGACACGACAGTTAACGCCGGATTCAGTGGTTCTAAACCCGGTCAGTGGAAGAAGCCTTTTAAGAGTAACAGGGACGATCCATCCAACCTGGATAAAATCCTCGAGAGGCCTTGTCAGATTCATGGCATCCTGATAGGCCTACCAATCACACCAATAGAAATTGCTGGGTTTTCAAACAGGCCGGTAAGTTAAATATCGAACATAAGAGGATGGGACCTCCAAGCGAGGATGATGATGAGCCCCGTCAGCCGAACACCGGGTGTAAGAAGCAGTTTTACACTGAGGTGAAAAGAGTGAACATGATCTATGTCATTCACACCCCCGAGAGGGAGCGCAAGCACGCACTAAGGGATGTCTACGCCGTAGAGCCTGTCGCCCAAAAATTCAACCCATGGTCAGCTTGTCTGATCACCTTTCATCGTAGGGATCATCCAAATAGTATCTGTCATGGTGGTCCGGCCGCCTTGGAACTCAATCCTATCTTCGACGGAAACCATCTCACTAGAGTTCTTATGGACGGCGGCAGCAGTCTTAACTTGATCTATCAAGACACTATCCGTAAAATGGGCATCGACCCATCCAGAATCAAGCCTAGCAACACCACCTTGAAAGAAGTGATACCCAGCGTGGAGGCCCGTTGTACGGGCTCCTTAACACTGGAAGTGGTATTTGGCTCTCTAGATAATTTCCGCAGCGAAGAATTGATCTTCGACATTGTCCATTTCCACAGTGGTTATCACGCATTGCTCAGACGAACCGCTTTCACCCGCTTTAATGCAGTCCCGCACTATGCTTATTTAAAGCTTAAAATGCCCGGACCGCGTGGCGTCATCACAGTAATGGAAAATATGGAGCGCTCCCTCCGTACCGAAGAGCACATCGCGGCCCTAGCAGCCGAGGTGCATGGCGGCCTCATCAAGACGAACGATTCATCAGTCAATAATGTCTACTATGCAACCTTCTTCTTGCAGACGTTGTTGGGCCTCCAGGTGCAGAGGTTTGTAGGACAGTAGCAAATTTCCCTCAAGTGGATGACCTAAGGTTTATCAATCTGTGGGAGGCGTAGGATGAAGATGGTCTCTCTCAAACAACCCCGCAACCAAATAACAAAGAGTCTCTTGTGTCCCCAACACACCCAATACAATGTTAAATTTTATAGGTGCACTAGTTCGGCAAAGAGATGGTGATACAAGTGCAATATGGATGGTAGATATAGGTTTTTGTAATCTGAAATTATAAAAACAACAAGGTAGCAAGTGGTAAAAGTGACCGAAAATGGTATTGCAATGCTTCAAAACAAGGCCTAGGGTTCATACTTTCACTAGTGCAAGTTCTCTCAACAATGATAACATAATTAGATCATATAACAATCCCTCAACATGCAACAAAGAGTCACTCAAAGTCAGTACTAGTAGAGAAAAAACAAAGAGATTATTGTAGGGTACGAAACCACCTCAAAGTTATTCTTTCCGATCAATCCATTGGGCTATTCCTATAAGTGTCACAAACAGCCCTAGAGTTCGTAGTAAAATAAAACCTTAAGACACACATCATCCAAAACCCTAATGTCACCTAGATACTCCAATGTCACCACAAGTACCCACAGGTTTGCTTATACGATATGCATCACACAATCTCAGATTCATCTATTCAAACCAACACAAAGAACTTCAAAGAGTGCCCCAAAGTTTCTACCAGAGAGTCAAGACAAAACGTGTGCCAACCCCTATGCATAAGTTCACAAGGTCACAGAACCCGCAAGTTGAGCACCAAAACATACATCAAGTAGATCACGTGAATATCCCATTGTCACCACAGATAAGCACATGCAAGACATACATCAAGTGTTCTCAAATCCTTAAAGACTCAATCTGATGAGATAACTTCAAAAGGAAAACTCAATCCATTACAAGAGGGTAGAGGGGATAAACATCATAAGATCCAACTATAGTAGCAAAGCTCGCGGTACATCAAGATTGTGCCAAATCCAGAACATGAGAGAGAGAGAGAGAGAGAGAAATCAAACACATAGCTACTGGTACATACCCTCAGCCCCGATGGTGAAGTACTCCCTCCCCGTCATGGAGAGCGCCGGGATGATGAAGATGGCCACCGGTGATGGATACCCCCTCCAGCAGGGTGCCGAAACAGGGTCCCGGTTGGTTTTTCATGGCTACCAAGGCTTGTGGCGGTGGAACTCCCGATCTTTGTTTATTTTCGGGGGTTTCTGTATTTATAGGAATTTTTGGCGTCGGTTTCACGTCAGGGGTGTCCCCGAGTCAGTCATGAGGTAGGGGGCACACCCAGGGGGTTGGGTGCACCCTCCACCCTCGTGGTGGTCTCGAGACTCTTCTGGTCCATCTCCGATGCTCCGTGGGCTTCTTCTGGTCCAAAAACAAGCTCCGCAAATTTTCAGGTCAATTGGACTTCATTTGGTATTCCTTTTATGTAAAACTCAAAAACAAGGAAAAAAACAGAAACTGGCACTGGGCTCTAGGTTAATAGGTTAGTCCCAAAAAATCATATAAAATAGCATATAAATGCATATAAAACATCCAAGATGGATAATATAATAGCATGGAACAATCAAAAATTATAGATACGTTGGAGACATATCAGTCAGCAAGACCAATAACATTGCCAAAAGAGTCTGGCCCGCATCTCATTGCGATAACTCGATGGACCCGGACCTCGAATAGCAGTTTTGCCTCCGCCGACTGCCCCATAAGGTCATGGTATATGTACCGCGCGTACATAGCTACGCACTTAAAATACCTTGGGCAATGCCGGAGGCACACTACAAAATAGGTCCATGGTACGGTTCGACCCTATTCGGACCTCACATACCTTTTTTTCTTCCTTCCAATGTAGGTTCATTCGAAAACCTACCAACTGTATGGTTGCATCAGGGCTCCCTCCTCGACCCTCTTTCTCT
Source organism: Triticum aestivum (assembly GCF_018294505.1). NCBI lineage: Eukaryota > Viridiplantae > Streptophyta > Magnoliopsida > Poales > Poaceae > Triticum > Triticum aestivum. The sequence continues at coordinate 128,667,870 of NC_057807.1, read as the reverse complement.
TCTTTGTAGACAACCATCTAATCCTCCTCTCAAAGGATTCACTACTAAGGAGAAATGGTATAGACGTGTGGCAAGGCACCACTAGGATCTTCAAAGCACTACTTTTAGGCCCTGTGTAAACCTTCCTTTATGTAAATTTTTGGCATGTAACGTGACCTCAATATTCATGGCATTACCTATCGAAACACGTCTCGATGTATTAATAAGGATATAAAGGAAGAAAATGATCACCACCTTTTGTTCGGTACTCATGTTATATTATCATCTGTATTCTCTCCTTACTTCTGACTGACATACGTGATTTAGCCCGGCCTTCACGCTGGGGGTTGTATTCGGCCTTGCACATTCTAAAGTTTGAACTCCTATAGGGAGCTCTTCGGCATCCCGGATATTGCATTATATGCATCGGTTCCGAATCATGTCTTTGGTCTATAGTTGGGTTGCCCGGCTCCTATGCTTACCACCTTACGTTCCGCTAGTTCGGCTAAGGTAGTAAAGGGAGAACTACTGTGATTGTATTTCTGGTTCATCAGTTAAGTACCTCAGTAGAAAAAGCCCAAAACTGACCATCATGATAAGTGGGAGCTGTCCAGCGATCCGGTGACTTAGTGTTATACTACAAACGGTTAGCGATTCTTGTCATGTCACACGACGGGCTGGGCTTCGACCAACCACGTTGCAAAGGCACCATAATTCGGATGGACGCATAATGCAACAGGGGCTAGTACTTAGCCCCACCAATAGTTCGATTGCCTAGTTCACCTCGTGGATGCCTCCTCTACGGACCAAGACGTTGGATAAAGTGCGGCTAAGCATTCACGAACACCCCTCTAATATTTACATGGAGGCAGAAGCTAAGGACTGGCAACCTTCAGAAATATAAACAATAAACGGCCGCACAGGAGGATAAATTAACACAAAAGGTGCAATCATAGCGCGGATTCATGACACAGTTTCTTCCACCCAAATACATCTAATCGAACATAACGTCCTTTGAACACTGGCCCCTTACTATTCGGGCCCCTTCTAGGACATCTACAAAGTGCCTCTTGATACGTCTCCAACATATCTATAAATTTTTATTGCTCCATGCTACTTTATTTACTGTTTTGGACTATATTGGGCTTTATTTTCCACTTTTATATTATTTTTGGGACTAACCTATTAACCGGAGGCCCAGCCCAGAATTGTTGTTTTTTTTGCCTATTTCAGTGTTTCGAAGAGACGGAATATCAAACGGAGTCCAAACGGAATGAAACCTTCGGGAACATGATTTTCTCACTGAACGTGATCCAGGAGACTTGGACCCTACTCCAAGGAACAAAAGAGGCGGTCACGAGGGTGAGGGGCGCGCCCCCCTGCCTCGTGGGCCCCCTGTTGCTCCACCGACATACTCCTTCCTCCTATATATACCTACGTACCCCCAAAACGATCAGACCAGGAGCCAAAAACCTAATTCCACCGCCGCAACTTCCTGTATCCACGAGATCCCATCTTGGGGCCTGTTCCGGAGCTCCGCTGGAGGGGGCATCCACCATGGAGGGCTTCTACATCATCACCATAGCCCCTCCGATGAAGTGTGAGTAGTTTACTTCAGACCTTCGGGTCCATAGCTAGTAGCTAGATGGCTTCTTCTCTCTTTTTGGATCTCAATACAATGTTCTCCCCCTCTCTCGTGGAGATCATTTTGATGTAATCTTCTTTTTGCGGTGTGTTTGTTGAGACCGATGAATTGTGGGTTTATGATCAAGTTTATCTATGAATAATATTTGAATCTTCACTGAATTCTTTTATGTATGATTGAGTTATCTTTGCAAGTCTCTTCGAATTATCCATTTGGTTTGGCCAACTAGATTGGTAGTTCTTGCAATGGGAGAAGTGCTTAGCTTTGGGTTCGATCTTGCGGTGTCCTTACCCAGTGATAGAAAGGGTTACAAGGCATATATTGTATTGTTGCCATCGAGGATAACAAGATGGGGTTTTTATCATATTGCATGAATTTATCCCTCTACATCATGTCATCTTGCTTAAGGCGTTACTCTATTTTTAACTAAATACTCTAGATGCATGATCGATAGCGGTCGATGAGTGGAGTAATAGTAGTAGATGCAGGCAGGAGTCGGTCTACTTGTCTCGGATGTGATGCCTATATACATGATCATACCTAGATATTCTCATAACTATGCTCAATTCTGCCAATTGCTCAACAGTAATTTGTTCACCCACCGTAGAATACTTATGCTCTTGAGAGAAGCCACTAGTGAAACGTATGGCCCCCGGGTCTATTTTCATCATATCAATCTCCATCACTTTAATACTTGCTTTGTTTTTACTTTGCCTTTTACTTTACACTTTGCATCTCTATATCAAAAATACCAAAAATATTATTTATCATCTCTATCAGATCTCACTCTCGTAAGTGACCGTAAAGGGATTGACAACCCCTAATCGCATTGGTTGCGAGGAGCTATTGTTTTGTGCAGGTACGAGGGACTTGTGCGTGGCCTCCTACTGGATTTATACCTTGGTTCTCAAAACCTGAGGGAAATACTTACGCTACTTTGCTGCATCATCCTCTCCTCTTCGGGGAAATCCAATGCAGTGCTCAAGAGGTAGCACCTCTCTGGCTTCCGATTATCTTTGCCCTCAGGCGGACCTGCGGTTGCCACTTCAGTGGCCTTCATCTTTGCCCATTGCATCTTGACGCAGGCAGAGGCCATCCGAGCACCTTCTATGCAGGCTGAACGCTTTATAGCGTCGATCCGAGGACGTGCATTGACAAGCCTCTTCACGAGGCCGAAGTAGCTGCTGGGCATGGGCTCCGCTGGCCAAAGTTGGACTATTAGATCCTTCGTGGCCAAGCCGGCCACCCTATGCAGCTCTGTCAGTTGCTTCAGCTGGTCACTCGGAGGCATAGGATGCTCCGGCGCAAGATACTGCGACCAGAACAGCTTCTCGGTCGAGCTCCCCTCGTGGGCTCGAAAAACCTGCGCTGCATCGGCGACGCTCCTCGGAAGATCTGCAAACGCGCCTGTAGAACAGCAAACTCGGGTCAGCAAGATATACCTCTTATTTCCAAACTTACTCTCCAGAAGAAAGGCCTTACCAGCCGCTATCTACCTCACCTGCTGGATCTCCTCGCAAGCGCTCTGGGACTCAACCCAGGCCTCTTTGGCATCCTGGAGAGCCTTGGCAAGTTCAGACACTTGGTCCGAAGTCTTCTGCTCCAAGGACTCGCACTTGTTGATGGCGTCCTTCAGCTCTTGCTCGACTTCAGCCACCCAAGCTTCATGTTGGCGGCGGGCATTTTGCTCCGCCTCCAGCTCCTCAACCACTTTATCAGCGGCTGCCTTGTTCGCCTCCGCCTCCTTCTTGGCTTGGGCAAGCGCGCCTTTGAGGGACTCGACCTTGGCTGCACCAACTATAATCATAACCAAACAATCTAATGAGTTAATAGACTCACTATACATATCACTTCTGATATATAACTACCACATACCTTGCGTCTCCTCGAACTGTTTGTTAATGCGGTCGAGCTCCTCATTGGCCACTCGAAGCTTCCAATTAAGCTCGAAAACCTCTGCGGCATGTGCGGTGGCCGCCAACATGGATGCATGTTACACAAATTAGCATAGTATATTAATGTCCGAATTGTCATGGGATCCCCTGTCCGGATTGTTCACATCCGGACAGAGTCTCAGGGGCTACTGTCTATACACGGGTTCATCCTTTCATATGAAAAGTATTTTAGAGCATTACGTCGCATACCTCAAATCTAGTTAGTAGGCCGTTAATGGATTTGTTCAGTCCACTTTCTATAGACTGGACCTTTTCTATACCCGCACACATCTGGGTGAGGTGCTCCTCCATGACGGAAGTGCGTTGCAGCGCTTCCTCCAGAGCATGAGCAGCCTCTAGATTAATGGAGGCCGCTGATGGAGCTGCTGCTCCTCCCCCCTCTCTCGAAGGGGGCTGTGCATCCCTTCCCGAAGCCGCATTGACCTCCGGAATGGTGTGCGGCGGGGGCCCAGACTGATGGGGCTCCCCGTTGTTGGTTGTCATGGGGGTTGCCTCCCCCAGGTCTTTGGCGACCGAGGTGTCAACCTTAGGCGCCTTCTCGACGGCCTCGTCCACCCCTCCTCGGCCAGGAGAAGTCCTTCGGGACAATACCTCGGTGTCCTCCATGGCAGTAGGCGAGGGAGCTCGCGATGGCATGTCGCTCGCCTCCTGCTCAGGTGGAAGGGAGTTCCCCTCCAATGAGGGGGTGTTCGGAATCTCACGGGGAGGGCTGAAAGGCAAACAGTAATATAACTTACATAACAAAGGTAGGCAAGTGGAAAATGAACAGTAAGATCACGAATACTTACGATTCGGCCAGGGGCTTCACCCTGGGAGGCCTTTTGGGGATGTGTTCAAACTTTGAGTCCGAACTATCCGAAAGTGTTATCTTCCCCCTCTTCGGCACCACCCCCTCTGGGTCTTCGGAGGTCGTCCTCTTCTTCCTCCTACCCTTGCGGGGGGGTGTCGCTTTCCACCTCTTCCTCCTCCTCTTCTTCCCCGTCTCACTCATGAGAGCAGATGATCTAGGTCTCTCCAGGCATAGCGTCCGAAGGGCCTCCGTGGCGGGGGCCGCCCTTGGCCTCATTGCCCTTCTTCTCCAGCGCCTGATAAGGCGCCGGGACCAGCATCTCTGTCAGCTCGGGAGTGGTTGGGCCTTCTGGGAGCGGAGCTAGACTACCGATTTGCTCCGTCTTTGCTGTCTAGCCCTGTGAGGACGGGGGCTAATAAGATTTATATTGATTCAAGAATTGACTGAATAGGTCTTTGGAAAAACTAATAATTACCTTTGAGGCCGGATTCTCGATGTCGAGCCCGATGTCCTCGATCTTCATGGGCCAGCTCTTCTGGGCCTTGAAGAGCAGCTTCCATATCTCTTCGTCTGTAGTGCCGAAGAATCGCTTCAGGGTTCGCGGCTCCTCCGGATTGAACTCGCACATGGGGGAGGCCCGGTGTTGGCAGGGGAGGACACGATGGAAGAGCATGATCTGCACCACATTGGTGAGACCGATGTTCGTGCCCAGCATGTTGCTGATGCGCTTTTGCAACATTTTCACCTCCGTCTCGGAACCTCAACCGAGGCCCTTAGCGGTCCATGAGGTGAGCCTCATAGGGGGTCCGGATCTTAACTCTGGAATTCCCACCCAGTTGGCGCGGCGGGGTTCGGTGATGTAGAACCACTCCTGCTGCCAGACCTTGACGGTCTCGGTGAAAGCCCCTTTGGGCCATGTGGCATTGGGCAACTTGCTTACCATGGCCCGCCATAGTCCGCATGTTGTCTGTTGACCACCTTCGGCTTCAGATTAAAGACCTTAAGCCACATGCCGAAGTGTGGTTGGATGCAGAGCAAAACCTCACACACGATGTTGAACGTTGATATGTGGAGGAAGGAATTCGGGGCTAGATCATGGAAATCTAGCCCGTAGTAGAACATAAGGCCATGTATGAAGGGGTGTAGGGGAAACCAAAGCCCCCTGAGGAAATGGGGGAGGAACACAACCCTCTCGCCGAGTGCCGAAGTGGGGATGACTTGGTCCTTGTCGGGAATCCTGTGCGCAATGTTCGCAGACAGGTACCCCGCGCTCCGGAGATCCTTCATGTCCTTCTCAGTGACGGAGGAGGCCTACCACTTGCCCTTGGAGCCTGACCCAGCCATGGCTGGAGAGAGTGGTGGTGGTGAGGAAGATGGGAGCTTTTTTGGGCGCTGGAGCTTGAGAGATTGGGAGACAGAGGCTGGAGGAAGGCGTGGGGAAGAAAGGAGGAATCTTTGCCCTCTTATAGGCGGTGAAAATGCCAACCATACCCCGCATAAACCTTAAACCTCGCCTATTCCCAATGAGGTCGTGCGCTAGGAGCGGTTGGGTTACCTAAATCCCATTAATGAGAATCCAGTAATAAGTGGGCATGATCTCTGTTTTGACAAGACGTGCCAAGGGGGCTTGACCTCGAAACACAAAACTGGGAGTGTGAAAATGATCCAAAATACTCAAGAGTCAAATGTGACGCTTCACCAGAAAAAGTTGTCAGTAAAGACACTATTTCTATTTTTATATCTTGCCTTCATGCCTAAGAGTTAAATTGACTATACGGAGCTGGATAAAGTTCTTTTATAAGGGAAGCTGGCGTCTGGTATTCAATAAGAGGAACCTGCCTCGCAATGCCGAAGGAAATCCGCATTGCGAACACGTCGTCATTGAAGATTGGTTCAGGGGCTACTGAGGGAGTCCTGGACTAAGGGGTCATCGGGCGTCTGGTCTATTCGATATGGGCCAGACTGATGGGTTGTGAAGATAATGGAAGAAGACCACCTCCTGTGTTCGGGTAGGACTCCTGTATGCGTGAACAGCAAGATTGGTGTCCGGATATGCTATTTCCTTTCTCTGTAAACCGACTCTGTACAACCCTAGGCCCCTCCAATGTCTATATAAACCGGAGGATTTAGTCTGTAGCCAGGATCATAATATTCATATGGTAGACAAGCTAGGGTTTAGCCATAACGATTCAAAGTAGATCAACTCTTGTAACCCCTATACTCATCGAATACAATCAATCAGGACGTAGGGTTTTACCTCCTTTAAGAGGGCCCAAACCTGGGTAAACATTGTGTCCCTTTGTCCATTGTCACCATTGATCCTCAAACGCACAGCTTGGCCCCCCCTACCCGAGATCTGCCAGTTTTGACACCGACGAACGCGTTAGTGAACCCGGAGTCAAACGGAACTCTCCCAGCCATCGGGGAGCCATACTTGCCTCTGGACGATAACTCTAAACTGTCGAGGTCTGCGCCCATTGGGCTCGATCAAGTGTCTATCACCAAGCCTGGCCCCAAAGATCCACAGACTCCTATCCAGCTTTCGCTCTTAAATGGAGCACTGGACTTAATACAATCTCTCACCATCACGGAAGTTTCGCCTCCGAACTATACCCAGCTCAGGCTGAGGGCTGAGAGCAGGGAATTTTACGCCCTCCCACCACCCACTTAATTGCCACTATCGAGGATTTAACCAACATGCTAGAGTACGCCTCAAAAGACATCGAAGGCATGGACGATGATGTCGATGCCAAACCAGGTCAAAACCCGGCTATCACCGGGCGTTGGATGGACACTTCTACATACAACGTATACATGGTGGACACACCTAGGAAGAAGGACGATGACACTCAGGATCCAGGCAAGGAAAAGCCCGTCAATAAACCACGAAAGCGCCGGCGTCAGCGGCACCGCTCATGATCACGTCGGGCAAAGGATAACAATACCGGCACTGGAGATAATGACACTCTAGAAAACGCCGGAGACCCCAACCACCTCGTCGAACCCACGTTCAAACAGGGTGAAAGGGAAGAGGGTCAATAGAACCCCGAACATGCTGATCATGAAGATTCAGAGGAAAGTAACTACATACCAGCCTCCGAAGAGATGTTAGCCTCGGTGACGCAGATTTTATCATCCCAGAGGAACCCCTCGAACAAGAACGCTTCAAGTTGAACATGACACGCTCAACGACAGATGGACCAAGGTCCTAGCCACCGAAGAATACGGCCTCAAGCGACTAGTAAAGGGTTACCCAAAGCGCAGGTTGCTGCCACAATTCAACGATGAAGCTTGAGCCAATACCGTCAAAATACAATTATGCTGATCAACCAGACAGACCACCACATGGAGGGGACAAGACGGCTCATCACGCCAAACATCAGCCGGCACCCCCTCGTCGTGGAGGCAAGGAGACAACGGCTCCGGACTACACATACGACTTACGACAAGACCCAGCCAATAAAGCCGGCCAGACTAGATCAATCTATGGATCCAGAGGTCAGCACCATGGGATGACGACCATCAAGCGTGGCACGATGGGCATCATCAAGTTCGGGGTCAGCACCTGATACGTCCATTTTGCATCATGCTTTGATATTTGTATTTATTGCATTATGGGTTGTTATTGCACATTATGTCACAAGACTTATGCCTTTTCTCTCTTATTTTACAAGGTTTACATGAAGAGGGAGAATGCCAGCAGATGGAATTCTGGGCTGGAAAAGGAGCAAATATTAGAGACCTATTGTGCACAACTCCAAAAGTCCCAAAACTTCACGGAGGCACGTTTTGGAATTAATAAAAAATACTGGCAAAAAAATCAACCAGAGAGGGCCCACACCCTGGCCACGAGGGTGGGGGGCGCGCCCTATCCCCCTGGGCGCGCCCCTGTCTCGTGGGCCCCTTGGCAGGCTTCCGGTGCCCATATTTTGCTATATGAAGTCTTTTTCCCTGGAAAAAATCAGAGGGAAGCTTTCGGGATGAGGCGCCGCCTTCTCGAGGCGGAACCTTGGTGGAACCAATCTAGGGCTCCGGTGGAGCTGTTCTGCGGGGGAAATATCCCTCCGGGAGGGGGAAATCGTCACCATCGTCATCACCATCGATCCTCTCATCAGTAGGGGGTCAATCTCCATCAACATCTTCACCAGCACCATCTCCTCTCAAACCCTAGTTCATCTCTTGTATCCGATCTTTGTCTCAAAACCTCAGATTGGTACCTGTTGGTTGCTAGTAGTGTTGATTACTCCTTGTAGTTGATGCTAGTTGTTTTATTTGGTGGAAGATTATATGTTCAGATCCTTAATGCATATTAATAACCCTCTGATTATGAACATGAATATGATTTGTGAGTAGTGACACGTCTCCAACGTATCTATAATTTTTGATTGCTCCATGCTACTTTATCTACTGTTTTGGACTATATTGGGCTTTATTTTCCACTTTTATATTACTTTTTAGACTAACCTATTAACCGGAGCCCAGCCCAGAATTGCTGTCTTTTGCCTTTTTCAGTATTTCGAAGAAACAGAATATCAAACGGAGTCCAAACGGAATGAAACCTTCGGGATCGTGATTTTCCAACCGAACGTGACTCAGGAGACTTGGACCCTACTCCAAGCAGTGCCCGAGGAGGTAACGAGGGTGGAGGGTGCCCCCCCTGGGCGCGCCCCCCTACCTCATGGGCCCCTCGGAGCTCCACCGACGTACTCCTTCCTCCTATATATACCTACGTATCCCCGAACGATCAAAACAGGAGCCAAAAACCTAATTTCACCGCCGCAACCTTCTGTATCCACGAGATCCCATCTCCGGGCCTGTTCCGGAGCTCCGCCGGAGGGGGCATCCACCATGGAGGGCTTCTACATCATCACCATAGCCCCTCCGATGAAGTGTGAGTAGTTTACTTCAGACCTTCGGGTCCATAGCTAGTAGCTAGATGGCTTCTTCTCTATTTTTGGATCTCAATACAATATTCTCCCCCTCTCTCGTGGAGATCTATTCGATGTAATCTTCTTTTTGCGGTGTGTTTGTTGAGACCGATGAATTGTGGGTTTATGATCCAGTATTATCTATGGAAAATATTTGATTCTTCTCTGAATTCTTTTATGTATGATTGAGTTATCTTTGCAAGTCTCTTCGAATTATCTTTTTGGTTTGGCCAACTAGATTGGTAGTTCTTGCAATGGGAGAAGTGATTATCTTTGGGTTCAATCTTGCGGTGTCCTTACTCAGTGATAGAAAGAGTTGCAAGGCACGTATTGTATTGTTGCCATCGAGGATAACAAGATGGGGTTTTTATCATATTGCATGAATTTATCCCTCTACATCATGTCATCTTGCTTACGACGTTACTCTGTTTTTACTTAATACTCTAGATGCATGCTGGATAGCGGTCGATGAGTGGAGTAATAGTAGTAGATGCAGAATCTTTTCGATCTACTTGTTTTGGACGTGATGCCTATATACATGATCATTGCCTAGATATACTCATAAATATGCTCAGTTCTGTCAATTGCTCAACAGTAATTTGTTCACCCACCATAGAATACTTATCCTCTTGAGAGAAGCCACTAGTGAAACCTATGGCCCCCGGGTCTATTCTCATCATATCAATGTATATCACTTTATTTATTTGCTTTGTTTTTTACTTTGCCTTTACTTTTACTTTGCATCTATCTATCAAAAATACCAAAAAATATTATCTCTATCAGATCTCACTCTCGTAAGTGAGCGTGAAGGGATTGACAACCCCTAAGCATTGGTTGCGAGTTGCTATCGTTTTGTGTAGGTACGAGGGACTTGTGCGTGGTCTCCTACTGGATTGATACCTTGGTTCTCAAAAACTGAGGGAAATGCTTACGCTACTTTACTGCATCATCCTCTCCTCTTCGGGGAAATCCAACGCAGTGCTCAAGAGGTAGCAATAAGAATTTCTGGCGCCGTTGCCGGGGAGGCTCACGCAAGCAAGTCAACCATACCAAGTACCCATCGCAATCCCTATCTCTCGCATTACATTATTTGCCATTTGCCTCTTGTTTTCCTCTCCCCCACTTCACCCTTGCCGTTTTATTTGCCCTCTCTTTCCCAATATCCTCCTCTCTTTCCCGTTTGCCTTTTTCCCTTTGCCTTTCTATTTGCTTGTGTGTTGGATTACTTGTTGCCATGGCACAAGATAATACCAAATTGTGTGATTTCTCGAATACCAATAATAATGATTTCCTTAGTACTCCGATTGCTCCTCTTAATAATGATGAGCCTTGTGAAATCAATACCACTTTGTTGAATCTTGTTATGAAAGATCAATTCGCCGGCCTTCCTAGTGAAGATGCCGCTACTCATCTAAACAATTTTGTTGATTTGTGCGATATGCAAAAGAAGAAAGATACGGATAACAATATTGTCAAATTGAAGTTATTTCCGTTTTCACTTAGAGATCGTGCTAAAGTTTGGTTTTCGTCTTTGCCTAAAAATAGTATTGATTCTTGGAACAAGTGCAAAGATGCTTTTATCTCTAAGTATTTTCCTCCCGCTAAGATTGTCACTCTTAGGAACGATATCATGAATTTTAAACAACTTGATCATGAGCATGTTGCCCAATCTTTGGAAAGAATGAAATTAATGCTTCACAATTGCCCTACTCATGGTTTGAATTTATGGATGATCATACAAAATTTTTATGCTGGATTGAATTTTGCTTCTAGAAATCTTTTAGATTCGGCCGCGGGAGGCACTTTTATGGAAATTACGTTAGGGGATGCTACCAAATTGCTTGATAATATTATGGCTAATTATTCTCAATGGCACACCGAAAGATCTTCTAGTAAAAAAGTGCATGCTATAGAAGAAATCAATGTTTTGAGTGAAAAGATGGATGAACTTATGAAGATGTTTGCTCCTAAAAATACGCATCTTGATCCCAATGATATGCCTTTATCTACTTTGCTTGAGAATAATAATGAATCTATGGATGTGAATTTTGTAGGTAGGAATAGTTTTGGAAACAATGCTTATAGAGGGAATTTTAATCCTAGGCCTTATCCTAGTAATCCTTCTAATAATTATGGAAATTCCTACAATAACTCTTATGGAAATTTTAATAAGATGCCCTCTGAATTTGAGAGTAGTGTTAAAGAGTTTATGAATTCACAAAAGAATTTTAATGCTTTGCTTGAAGAGAAATTGCTTAAAGTTGATGATTTGGCTAGGAACGTTGATAGAATTTCTCTTGAAATTGATTCTTTAAAACTTATATCTATTCCTCCTAAGCATGATATCAATGAGTCTCTCAAAGCCATGAGAATTTCCATTGATGAGTGCAAGGAAAGAACCGCTAGGATGTGTGCTTCCAAAGATGCCTTTATTAAAGCGTGTTCTTCCAATCCCTATGAAAATCAAGATGAAGATCTAAAAGTTATTGATGTGTCCCCCATTAAATCTTTGTTTTGCAATATGAGTCTTGATGAATCTGAAGATTATCTTCCTTTACCTAGAAGGCGTTCTAAGAATTCGGAATTTTCTAGATCTTGATGATGAAATTGATGAAAGTGGGATTGGAGTAAATAAAAATCGTGATATTGCTAAACCCACTATTTTGGATCTCAAGGAATTTAATTATGAAAATTGCTCTTTGATTGGTTGTATTTCCTTGTTGCAATCCATGCTAGAATCTCCCCATGCTTATAGTCAAAATAAGGCCTTTACCGAACACATTGTTGATGCCTTGATGCAATCTTATGAAGAAAAATTTCAGTTGAAAGTTTCTATCCCTAGAAAACTCTATGATGAGTGGGAACCTACTACTAAAATTAAAATTAAAGATTTTTAGTTTCATGCTTTGTGTGATTTGGGTGCTAGTGTCTCTACTATCCCCAAAACTTTATGTGATTTGCTAGATTTCCGTGATTTTGATGATTGCTCTCTAAACTTGCATCTTGCGGATTCCACTATTAAAAATCCTATGGGAAGAATTAATGATGTTCTTATTGTTGCAAATAGGAATTATGTGCCTGTAGATTTTATCGTTCTTGATATAGATTGCAATCCTTCATGTCCTATTATTCTTGGTAGACCTTTCCTTAGAACGATTGGTGCAATTATTGATATGAAGGAAGGGATATTACATTCCAATTTCCCTTAAAGAAGGGTATGGAACACTTCCCTAGAAAGAAAATAAAATTACCATATGAGTCTATCATGAGAGCCACTTATGGATTGCCTACCAAAGATGGCAATACCTAGATCTATCCTTGCTTTTATGCCTAGCTAAAGGCGTTAAACGATAGCGCTTGTTGGGAGGCAACCCAATTTTATTTTGTGTTTTTTGTTTTTTTTCTGTTTAGGAATAAATAATCCATCTACCTTTTGTTTGGATGTGGTTTTATGTTTTAATTAGTGTTTGTGCCAAGTAGGACCTATAGGATAACCTACGATGATAGTTGATTTGATTCTGCTGAAAAACAGAAACTTTGCACGCACGAATTTGGCTATAATAAATTACAGGAACGTGCTTTTGCGTTGATTCTTTTTTCTGCTGATCAATAAACAAATTTTCCAGGACTTCCTATTTTGTTAGAATTTTTAGAGTTCCAGAAGTTTGCGTTAGTTACAGATTTCTACAGACTGTTCTGTTTTTGACAGATTCTGTTTTTTGTGTGTTGTTTGCTTATTTTGATGAATCTATGGCTAGTAAATTAGTTTATAAACCATAGAGAAGTTGGAATACAGTAGGTTTAACACCAATATAAATAAATAATGAGTTTATTACAGTACCTTGACGTAGTCTTTTGTTTTCTTTCTCTAACGGAGCTCACGAGATTTCTGTTGAGTTTTGTGTTGTGAAGTTTTCAAGTTTTGGGTGAATTCTTTTGATGGATTATGGAACAAGGAGTGGCAAGAGCCTAAGCTTGGGGATGCCCATGGCACCCCCAAGATAATCCAAGGACACCAAAAAGTCAAAGCTTGGGGATGCCCCGGAAGGCATCCCCTCTTTCGTCCACTTCCATCGGTAATTTACTTGGAGCTATATTTTTATTCACCAACATGATATGTGTTTTGCTTGGAGCGTCTTGTATTATTTGTGTCTTTGCTTGTTAGTCTACCACAATCATCCTTCCTGTACACATCTTTTGAGAGAGACATACATGAATTGGAATTTGTTAGAATACTCTATGTGCTTCACTTATATCTTTTGAGCTTTATAGTTTTGCTCATAGTGCTTCACTTATATCTTTTGAGCGTGATAATTTTTGCTCTAGTACTTCACTTAGATCTTTTAGAGCACGGTGATGGATTTGTTTTAAAGAAACTATTTGATCCCTCATGCTTCACTTAGATTATTTTGAGAGTCTTTAATAGCATGGTAATTCGCTTAATGTTAATATACTTAGTGTTCAAGATATGTGAAACTTTCTTTTGAGTGAATTGAATACTAAGATAAGTTTGATGCTTGATAATTATTTTGAGATATGGAGGTGATAATATCAAAGTCGTGATAGTTGGGTGATTATGAATTTGAGAAATACTTGTGTTGAAGTTTGCAAGTCCCGTAGCATGCACGTATGGTTAAAGTTGTGTAACAAATTTGAACCATGAAGTGTACCTGGCTTGTGCATCCTTATGAGTGGTGGTCGGGGACGAGCGATGGTCTTTTCCTACCAATCTATCCCCCTAGGATCATGCGCATAGTACTTAAATTTTTGATGACTTCTAAATTTTTGCAATAAGTATATAGTTCTTTTGACTAATGTTGAGTTCATGGATTATACGCACTCTCACCTTTCCACCCTTGCTAGCCTCTTCGGAACCGTGCATTGCCCTTTCTCACCTTCAGAATTAGCGCAAACTTCGCCGGTGCATCCAAACCCCGTGATAGGATACACTCTATCACACATAAACCTCCTTATATCTTCCTCAAAACAGCCACCATACCTACCTATCATGGCATTTCCATAGCCATTCCGAGATATATTGCCATGCAACTTCCACCATCATCGTCATGACATACATTACTTCTGTCATATTGCCATTGCATGATCTTATAGTTGACATCGCATTTGTGGCAACGCCACCATGCATTATTTTCCATACATGTCACTCTTGATTCATTGCACCATCCCGGTACACCGCCGGAGGCATTCATATAGAGTCATATCTTGTTCTAAGTTTCAAGTTGTAATCCTTGTGTTGTAATCAATGGAAGTGTGATGATCATCATTATTAGAGCTTTGCCCAAATAAAAAAAAGAGAAAGGCCAAAAAGGAAAAAAAGAAAGGCCCAAAAAATTTAAAAAAAAGGAAAGGGCAATGCTACTATATCTTTTTCCACACTTGTGCTTCAAAGTAGCACCTTGTTCTTCATGTAGTGAGTCTCATATATTGTGCTTCAAAGTAGCACCTTGTTCTTCATGTAGTGAGTCTCTTAAGTTGTCTTTTTATACTAGTGGGAATTTTTCATTATAGAACTTGGCTTGTATATTCCTACGATGGGCTTCCTCAAATGCCCTAGGTCTTCATGAGCAAGCGAGTTGGATGCACACCCACTAGTTTTCTTTTGTTGAGCATTCATAGCTCTAGTGCATCCATTGCATGGCAATCCCTACTCCTCATGTTGACATCAATTGATGGGCATCTCCATAGCCCGTTGATTAGCCTCGTCAATGTGAGACTCTCTCCTTTTTTGTCTTCTCCACACAATCCCCATCATCATATCCTATTCCACCCATAGTGCTATATCCATGGCTCACGCTCATGTATTGCGTGAAGGTTGAAAAAGTTTGAGATTATTTAAGTATGAAACAATTGCTTGGCTTGTCATCGGGGGTATAGAAGTTGGGAACATCTTTGTGTGGCGAAAATGAAGCATAGCCTAACTATATGATTTCGTAGGGATGAACTTTCTTTTTCCATGTTATTTTGAGAAGACATGATTGCTTTGATTAGTATGCTTGAAGTATTATTATTTTTGTGTCAATATGAACTTTTGTCTTGAATCTTTCGGTCTGAATATTCATATCACAATTAAGAAGATTTACATTGAAATTATGCCAAAGTATCACTCCGCATCAAAAATTCTTTTTTATCATTTACCTACTCGAGGACGAGCAGGAATTAAGCTTGGGGATACCTGATACGTCTCCAACGTATCTATAATTTTTTATTGCTCCATTTTACTTTATCTACTGTTTTGGACTATATTGGGCTTTATTTTCCACTTTTATATTACTTTTGGGACTAACCTATTAACCAGAGGCCCAGCCCAGAATTGTTGTTTTTTGCCTTTTTTAGTATTTCGAAGAAACAGAATATCAAACGGAGTCCAAATGGAATGAAACCTTCGGGATCGTGATTTTCCAACCGAACGTGACTCAGGAGACTTGAACCCTACTCCAAGCAGTGCCCGAGGAGGTGACGAGGGTGGAGGGCGCGCCCCCCCTGGGCACGCCCCCCTACCTCGTGGGCCCCTCGGAGCTCCACCGACGTACTCCTTCCTCCTATATATACCTACGTATCCCCGAACGATCAGAACAGGAGCCAAAAACCTAATTCCACCGCTGCAACCTTCTGTATCCACGAGATCCCATATTGGGGCCTGTTCCGGAGCTCCGCCGGAGGGGGTATCCACCACGGAGGGCTTCTACATCATCACCATAGCCCCTCCGATGAAGTGTGAGTAGTTTACTTCAGACCTTCGGGTCCATAGCTAGTAGCTAGATGGCTTCTTCTCTCTTTTTGGATCTCAATACAATGTTCTCCCCCTCTCTCGTGGAGATCTATTCGATGTAATCTTCTTTTTGCGGTGTGTTTTGTTGAGACCGATGAATTGTGGGTTTATGATCCAGTATTATCTATGGAAAATATTTGATTCTTCTCTGAATTCTTTTATGTATGATTGAGTTATATTTGCAAGTCTCTTCGAATTATCTTTTTGGTTTGGCCAACTAGATTGGTAGTTCTTGCAATGGGAGAAGTGCTTAGCTTTGGGTTCAATCTTGTGGTGTCCTTACTCAGTGACAGAAAGAGTTGCAAGGCACGTATTGTATTGTTGCCATCGAGGATAACAAGATGGGTTTTTTATCACATTGCATTAATTTATCCCTCTACATCATGTCATCTTGCTTACGGCGTTACTCTGTTTTTACTTAATACTCTAGTTGCATGCTGGATAGCGGTCGATGAGTGGAGTAATAGTAGTAGATGCAGAATCGTTTCGATCTACTTGTTTTGGACGTGATGCCTATATACATGATCATTGCCTAGATATACTCATAAATATGCTCAGTTCTGTCAATTGCTCAACAGTAATTTGTTCACCCACCGTAGAATACTTATGCTCTTGAGAGAAGCCACTAGTGAAACCTATGGCCCCCGGGTCTATTCTCATCATATCAATCTATATCACTTTATTTATTTGCTTTGTTTTTACTTTGCCTTTACTTTTACTTTGCATCTATCTATAAAAAAATACCAAAAAGATATTATCTCTATCAGATCTCACTCTCGTAAGTGACCGTGAAGGGATTGACAACCCCTAAGCGTTGGTTACGAGTTGCTATCATTTTGTGTAGGTACGAGGGACTTGTGCGTGGTCTCCTACTGGATTGATACCTTGGTTCTCAAAAACTGAGGAAATACTTATGCTACTTTACTGCATCTGTCACGCCCAATATGCGATACTATCCTAAAGAGACTCGAAGGTCTCATCAAGGATAGAACCACATATTGAAACACTTTTGCAAGGTGGATATCATTACATCAACATTACATAATACATGGGAATACATACAAGAGGCATACAATGCCACATGAATACAACAACACATCATACATAAGATCAACATCCGACTACGGATGAATCACAAACAGAAACTCAAACAACATCCACCCTGCTAGCCCAGGCTGCCGACCTGGAACCTATCCCCTGATCAAAGAAGAAGCAGAAGAAGAACTCCAAAACAAGTTAACATCACTCTCGTGTCATGATCATCACATAACCTATACCTGCAACTGTTGTTGTAGTAATCTGTGAGCCACGAGGACTCAGCAATCCCATTACCATGGGTATCAAGACTAGCAAAGCTTAATAGGTAAGGAAGGGGTAAAGTGGTGAGGTTGCAGTAGCGACTAAGCATGATATGGTGGCTAACATACGCAAATGAGAGCGAGAAGAGGAGCAAAAGGAACGGTCGTCAACTAGTAATGATCAAGAGGTGATCCTGAACTCCTACTTACGTCAAACATAACCCAAAACCGTGTTCACTTCCCGGACTCCGCCGAAAAGAGACCATCACGGCTACACACGCGGTTGATGCGTTTTAATTTGGATCTAGTGTCAAGTTATCTACTACCGGACATTAACAAATTCCCATCTGCCACATAACCGCGGGCACGGCTTTCGAAAGTTCAAACCCTGCAGGGGTGTCCCAACTTATCCCATCACAAGCTCTCACGGTCAACGAAGGATATTCCTTCTCCCAGGAAGACCCAATCAGTCTCGGAATCCCGGTTTACAAGACATTTCGACAATGGTAAAACAAGACCAGTAAAGCCGTCCGATGTGCCGACAAATCCCGATAGGAGCTGCACATATCTCGTTCTCGGGGCAACACCAGATGAGACTAGCTACAAGTAAAACCAACCCTCAAGTTTCCCCGAGGTGGCCCCGCAGGCAGCTCAGTTCGGACCAACACTCGAAGGAGCACTGGCCCGGGGGGCTAAAATAAAGATGACCCTCAGGCTCCGGAAACCCAAGGGAAAAAGGGCTAGGTGAGGCAAATGGTAAAACCAAGGTTGGGCCTTGCTGGAGGAGTTTTATTCAAAGCGAACTGTCAAGGGGGTCCCATAAATCACCCAACCGCATAAGGAACGCAAAATCCGAGAACATAACACCGGTATGACGGAAACTAGGGCCGCAAGAGTGGAACAAAACACCAGGCATAAGGCCGAGTCTTCCACCCTTTACCAAGTATATAGATGCACTAATTAAATAAGAGATATTGTGATATCCCAGACATAATCCTGTCCACCATGGAGCAATCTTCAACTTCACCTGCAACTAACAACGCTATAAGAGGGGCTGAGCAAAGCGGTAACATAGCCAAGCAATGGTTTGCTAGGAAGGGTGAAAAGGTTAGAGGCTAACATGGCAATTTGGGAGGCTTGAAGAGCAAAAGATAGGTAGCGCAGCAAAGCGATAGAACGAAGCAACTAGCATAGCAATGATAGTAGTGAGATCCAGGGTAGCGGTCATCTTGCATGAGATCCTGCTAGGAAGAAGAACGAGTCCATGAAGAAGATGAAGCCACGAAGACGAACCAAGCGTAGACGAACGAATCATCACGATCGCAACGAAACGGGGACTATCGAGAAGAAGCACACAACATGGTAAACACACCACATGAACAAGGCATGATGCTCAACCAAACATGATGCATGACAAAGCTATATGAAGCTACTCATGGAAAGAGATGATGCATACAAGAGCAACACATCAAAGCAAGTTTAAATGAGGTCGGAAACAACATATAACAAATCCGGTAGGTCCTCATATGCAAGTTTCAAAGTTGGTACAGATCTGAACAAACATTCAGTTCAAGTTGTTAAACATCAAGTTAAAGAGCACCAAGATGATCTACACGAGATTCTAGTCAAGTTACATATAAAGTTCATTTAGTTCGGAGCTACGACCTAGAAGATATGAGCAAAACAAGTTAAACATGGCATTGATGCAAAATGCATACAAACATCAAGCAAACACCTCAAAACAAGGATGCAACATGATAATATGAAACTTCATGCAATTCTAATCAAGTTTCATATAGAGCACACTCAAAACGGAGCAACGGTGCAACACATACTCTATACAAGTTTAAAGGACAAGCTGTCCAAAACAGCAACTAGGCATCTAGCAAGCATCAAAGCAATATGCTACAGCACCTCAACATAATAACAAAAGGCATGGGCATGAAGTACAGGTAAAGCATAACAAAACATGAACACTGAGCTATCTCCCGAAACTAATAGAACATGCTCAAAAGGACATGGCAAGATTGCAAATAATAACAGTTTCAGACTTAGCAGAAATAACATCAGGTTGCAATGTTTAGAGCTATCAAACAACACGTTACAAGAACTTAACATGGCAAACAAATGCATGGCATGAATCTACTAATTGTGTATAACAAAAGTCCCTTACTGACCATGAGCCAAAAGGACACAGAAAATATGATGGCACCCATGTAAACATAGCAAGTGATATGACAGATTCAGACATGGCAGGAACAACAATAAGTAGGCATGTTGGTGAGCTTGAACAAATCACCACAAAGCAATACATGGCATGGCAAGGTGACCAAGTAGGAAGGCATGTTTACGAAGCTAAGCATGGTAATAGCAAGTTCATAGGGTGCATGGATCACTAGCAAAGCACATGGCAAAACTGAACTTAATGTTAACAGGCTGACGGCAACACTATTTAGCAACTTGAGAGCAAGATTACAACAAGCTACAGTAGGCTATAAATGCAACCAGGGGCATGTATATATATATATATATATATATCAAGGCATTTATAACAAAACATCCTTAGTGAACATCTCCAGATTATGCATAGAATGTCTTGTAGCAGCAGGTTTACATAGCACCATGTTATAGCAGATTCAGACTAGCAAAACAGCAACAGTAAGTACCCTACTTAACAAGATCGATGCACTCACTACAAGACTCACAAAAATACATGGATTGCACCACTGTAAATATGGCATGATGTAGATCAAAACTCATGTAGACATCAAGCTCATAAGATGCACACATAAAATGCAATGAAAAAGACAAATCACCAAGTTATAACAGTTTCAGCGGGTTAACATCATATGGCACTCTTGCAACGACGATAAGGGCATCAAGATGGACTCAAACAAACATGGCACAATGGAACTAAATGAACAACATCTCATGATGAACATTTTGATATATAACACAACATCATGGGACAATTATGCACAAAGTTACAAGCACCCAAATATGCATACATGAGATGAATACTTCGAGCACTTAGAGAAAAAAACAACCTCTCGGGGGTGGACATGTTCGGGCCCAACCGGACATGTCCGGTGGTTGGGGTCCATAGGCTTAGGCAGGGGAAGGCGGGGTCAACACCGACGGCGGCAGCGGGACTCCAGCGAGCCGGGACGGCGCGGGGACAAGCGGATCCGACGCGATGGAACTCACGGGCAACAGATCTGGCCGACGGGGCCCCGGATCGCGCACGGCGACGAGGCGGCGCGAGCTTCCGTGGTGAGATGGCACGGCGGCGGCGGATCGACGGGCGACGGGGCGACGGCGAGTGGCGGCGCTCGGGGCGGCATGACGCGTGGCGGGACGACGCGCGGTGGCCGGCGGGAGGCGAGCAACGCCCAAGGTCGCCGGGGCTCTGGCGGCGCGGGAGCCGGCAACGAACGGCGAGGAGGCACAGGGGTCGGGCGAGGAAGTAGGGGCGGGCGCGGGCGAGCGCTCGGGAAGGTGGCGGCGCGCAGGCTCCCTCCGGGCCAAGATGGGCTCGGTGGGCTCCGCACGGGCCTGGGCGGGCCGCGCGGCTGGGAAGCGTGGGGAGCCCCGCGTGGCGCGCTCTGGTTGGCCAAAGGGGCGGCGCTGGCAGCGGTGGGTGGCTGGGGCGCGACCAAGTGGCACTGGAGGGGTTGGCCGGCGCTAGATTTCGAGGAGAGGAGGTGGGAGGCGGCTGGTCGATGATTGGGGGCGCGGATTTTGAGGAGGAGTAAGGAGAAGGCCAAAAATGGCATGGGAGGCATCTATATATAGAAAGGAGCTAGGGTTTGAGGGTTTGGGGGCATTTCTGGACCCTCCGATCGCGATCCCACGGCTCCGGTCGGAGGGGGTTTTAGGATGAGCTAGGTGGGCTGCACGTGGGCTAAGTAGGAGGCCTTGGGCTGAGGGGAGAGAAGAGAAGTGCGACCCGGTGACTGTTTCGGAGACCGAAATGTCCGACGAACAAACCGGCAACGGTGCCGCTACGAATGACGGTTGGGCTACCAAACGAACTCCAAATGCGACGAAACTTGACAGGCGGTCTACCTACACTATAATGAGACCGCACGCCAACTTTCACCCCATTCCGGGAACATTTTTATGCCACTTATGAAATAATATTTCGGAGGTGCCACGGGCGCGTGCGAGTGTGGTCTGGACTCCGAACGGACAACGGAGAGAACCGGGGGAACCTGAACGGATGCAAGTTTTGAAAAACTTGCAGATGAAATGCAGATGATGACATGGCAAAATGCAACACGCAAGCAAAAGACATGGCAACAACGACAAATAACTGGAAGACACCTAGTGCATCGAATCTGGGGCGTTACAGCATCATCCTCTCCTCTTCGGGGAAATCCAACGCAGTGCTCAAGAGGTAGCAAGTAGTTACGTTTGTTCCTGAGGGCATGGTAGAAGTCTTGCTATAAGTAGTCATATGAATTTGGTATTCGTTCGATATTTTGATAAGATGTATGTTGTCTTTCCTCTAGTGGTGTTATGTGAACGTCGACTACATGAAACTTCACCATTATTTGGGCCTAGGGGAAGGCATTGGGAAGTAATAAGTAGATGATGGGTTGCTAGAGTGACGGAAGCTTAAACCCTAGTTTATGCGTTGCTTCGTAAGGGGCTGATGTGGATCCATATGTTTCATGCTATGGTTAGGTTTACCTTAATTCTTCTTTCGTAGTTGCGGATGCTTGCGAGAGTAGTTAATCATAAGTGGGATGCTTGTCCAAGGAAGGGTGACAAATCCTAATCTCTAAATACGCCAACTCAACAAGTACCTTCGGAGACACCTGTAGAGCACCTTTATAATCACCTAGTTACGTTGTGACGTTTGGTAGCACACAAAGTGTTCCTCCGGTAAACAGGAGTTGCATAATCTCACAGTCATAGGAACATGTATAAGTCATGAAGAAAGCAATAGCAACATACTAAATGTCAGGACCCCGACTCGATGTCACATCGATCTAGCCGGTAACACCTCATATCACTTTGCGGCCTCACGCACGGTATTCCCACGGGTGTCGCCTTACCTTTGCCCGGGACCGTTTGCGCCTTTTGGCTCACGTATATGATAGTGTCGCTAGCATCCATATGATAAAGAGCCCGGGCTGACATGACTAGTCATAAACCCAAAGTGGCACAGACTTACAGGGACAGGCATCCATGACCCAGCTCCGAACGTGTCGGTCATCAGCAAATGGGTCCGGGCTGTAGCACTGGGCTAGCAGGACTCCGGTAAACCGGGCTGTAGCGGGCTAACAGGACTCCAGTACTCAAAGCGTGACATTTCCCCGAAGGGACAGACACAGGAACGAAGAAGGACACATGCCGGCCAGCCTAAGTGTTCCAGAGCAGTAGCAAGCTACCAGGGCTCAGCGGTAACACTAGGAGACATTTCCCGGTAAGAGAGGCTACTAAAGATAAACAACTAGATAGTCAGATCCCACACATACCAAGCATTTCAATCATACACACAATATGCTTGATATGTGCAAATACAACGAAGCATCACAACATGACTCTACGACACAAGTACTTTATTTAAGGCTCAGGGAGCCATACATAACATACACAAAGGTACGGGTCTCACGACCCAACATACAAGTCATACTGTCATACAAACCAGCAGCGGAAGTACATTGTCTGAGTACAGACAATTAGTAAAATAAAAGAGGCTTGGAAAGCCTAACTATACTACGTGGTCCATCACAAGCTCAGGGTCACCACCTGGGTCTTTAGCCTACTCGTTGATGTCAACGTCTACATAGAACCCATCAGAAGGGGTTGCAGCGTCTTTTGTAAAAATGTAGATTATAGCAACATGAGTACAAAGGTACTCAGCAAGACTTACATCAGATCCTACATACATGCATAGTATCAAGAAGGGTTGGTGGAGTTACTGCAGCAAGCCAGCTTTGACTCTTGGCTAGGCTATCCTACGATACTCCAACTTGAAATGGTTTTGCGCACACGAGTCCACTACTCACCACTTCAATACACTACCGAGGATCCACCTCCGTCTTCCTACGGAAGAGCCATCCTCGGCACTCTCACTTATCTTGAGGCTTTTAGTAGTTTCCATTTACTTGTCTATGAACTGTATAGGCAACCAAGTAGTCCTTTACCGCGGACGCGGCTATTCGAATAGATTATGATAACCCTGCAGGGGTGTACTCCTTCATACACGCTCTCACCACTTACCGTCGTTTACACGACATGTACTCGGCAACCTTCAAGCGGAAGCCCAACGTGGGTGTCGGCCATGACCTACCTAATCACCTAAGCCTCCAGTCCAGGTTTATCGCCTATTCAGGTTCCATCCGCAGGGAGTCCGGCCGAGGTTTCCCATACGGCCCCGAACGATGTGAACAGGGTTCCCGAGATACCTAATGGGTATTCGGTACACCGTGCCACGTACCTACCGCATCACAGCCCACCCCTACGGTCAGCGCTGTCCACGGCCTCCAGTAGGCTACAAACACCAGAAACTACTTGCAACTCCTGGACGGAGAACTAGGGTGAATAAGAAG